>NW_027531504.1:9116838-9118701 GCF_008692635.1 Crocuta crocuta
TTTAGGTATTAGAGATACAGCAGTGGATGAAAACAACAGCAACAACAACAACAAAAAACCAAAAAAAAAAAACCCAAAACAAAAATATATCTACTTTTGTGGACCTTACAGTCTTGTGGGAAAGCATAGGCCATAAATACCAGAAAGAAAAAGTAAATTGTAAAGTGTATTGCAAATGATAACTGCCAGGAAGAGTGAGTAGAGAGTTGCATCTTTATTTTATATTTTATTGTTTATAAAAGTTTAAAATGCTTATTTATATTTGAGAGAGACAGTGTGAAAGTGAGCGAGGGGCAGAGAGACAGAGACAGAATCTGAAGCAGGCTCCAGGCTCTGAGCTGTCTGCACAGAGCCTGGTATGCCCTGAGATCATGACCTGAGCTGAAGTAGGACGCTTAACCAACTGAACCACCCAGGCACCCTGAGAGTTGCGATTTTAAATAGGAGTATCAGTCGTAAAAGTACCATCTGAGCAAAACTTGAAGGGAATGAGAAAAGCAAAGAACGTAGAGGCAGGCCCCATGCTTTTGGCCAGTGGATGATAAATGTCAGTCTCTTCTGTGTATTTACTATTCTCCTGCATTTAAGAAAGAGCAGGGGAGGAAAGTGTTCTCCTAACGTGTAATATGATTGATGATCCTCTGCTTTTGCAGCAGAGAACACCACTCTGTAATCTTATATATCATTCTTTCTGGGGAGCCATAGATGCAGCCAGGAGTGAACTCAGAATTATTCTTCAGATGCATCTGAATGCACACAAATGACATTCTTATTTTAAATACAGTTACATCTAGAAATTAAATATATGGTGATAACTTTATTATGCACTAACTATGTACAAAGACATTTTTTTTCTAATCTTGGAAAGAGGGATTTTTTTCCCCTTATGTTACAGATAAGAAAATTCAGGGTCTGAGACGATGAATCAAGCCCCAAGGTTAGAGAGCTGCGTTCGCCATTCAGGCAGGAATTACACTTAGTTCTCTCAGAGCTCTCTCAGAAGCCAAAGTCGTAATGTTTTACTAAGCCACCACCGTAATTTGTTCTCAGTGTATTGTTAGATACCTGTAATCTCTAATTTCATTACAAATTTACTTTTAAAATGGACTACACTATTTTCTTAGTACAGACTTCGTGCAGTACCAATGAACACAAAAAGTAGACACACACACAGCTGAATAATCATTTCATGGTAGCTCAATACTTAAACCAAATAAAACTGAAGGTCCTAAAATAGTCTTTACAATAATACTTTTTGCCAGTCTTTTCTATCTATAACTGCTGTTGTGTTCCACACATATGGTTGTTTCTACTGATTGATTTTTTCTTATGAGTTAAGGATTGCACTGTGTATTCCCAACATATAATTGCATTTCATTATAATACTATTATTTCAGAGATGAGAAACAGAGTTCTAGAGAGGTTTAACAGGACCTATGCCCCTAAGTTCCGTGGTCAATGGTGTGTCCTAATCTCTTGTCAGAGCTCTAGAAATGTCTATGTAAGAGACTCTTTAAGGCAATTGGTGCATGGAAGTTAATAGCCCATTAGAATGTGGAAAGTGTAAGGAGTGACTATTGTGGATTCTGAGAGCCAGGAACCAGTACAAAATACCAATCCTACTTCTAGAAAGAGGGCCTGTGGACCAAATACACTGCATGTCAGTACAAAGCTACCATTTCTGGTGGCCCCAGAAAAGGACCTGACTTGTCCGGGTAATATATCTATATAAATCTATTCTTGCTGGGAGGTGAGGGACAAAAACTCACTCTCCCAGGGTCTGAAATGACTCTGACTAT
The DNA here is from genome assembly GCF_008692635.1 of Crocuta crocuta. NCBI lineage: Eukaryota > Metazoa > Chordata > Mammalia > Carnivora > Hyaenidae > Crocuta > Crocuta crocuta. Next base: position 9,118,638 of record NW_027531504.1, read on the forward strand.
CACTGGTCATCATAAGCAGCTAGCAAACTGAGATGAAAAAGAAGACCAAAAAAAAAAAAAAAAA
>NW_027531504.1:9118837-9258652 GCF_008692635.1 Crocuta crocuta
AGCAAAAGAAAAAAAAAAAGAAGAAACCAAAAAAAAAAAAAAAATCAAACGGCACTGTGTGTAACTCTAAGTACAATAAGCTATTGATAACAGAGACCCTGAGTCATCAAGAATACATTTAAGGAAACAGAGATGTGCGTAGCATATGATGAAAGCTTTTCATTTAAAATTGTTAAACGAAAGTCTAGGCACTTGATCTGGTGAGTTTTATGAGCCCTAGTGGAGAACGCACTTTATGTGAAATTCTCATTTCCTGGCAACCCTGGATAGATCAGGCATTGCTGTGATAATGTTCATCTCTGTGCATTATAATGAAGCTGCCATGGTAACTCTAGAAGTCACTTTAAAAATGTGCAATTTTAAAAGTTCATTTCTTAGAAAAAGATTAGCACAGCTGTAACACTCATAATAATCTAATGAGATTTGAAAAGAACACTCAGGCAAAAAATATATATATAGACTGCTTAGATTTCACAATTGCACAGTCCTTCTGTGAATGACGTGGTCCACCCATGACTTCCCTACTCGATGAAACAAGGGGGAATCTTAGGTCAGAAGCTTAATTAAATTTCGATGTGTATGACCCAGCAGTAGAACTCATTCAGCTCCTACTTAGTTCAGGATGCTTGCTAAGTAAATCACAGAAGCACTTGAATAGAAAATTTTATGTACTTGTCATTTTCATAAAATAAAGGAGCTAGGTGTAATAAAGGTTCCTAGCATTAGTTATTTAGGAAAGGTTGACTGAACCCTTTACGACTGGTCACAGAAACTCATACTGGGAAGGAAACAGATGTGACACATGGGAATTGGGTACCTTTCCAAAATAAAACCCTCCACCCTCAGCCCTACTCACCCCCATAATTTTTTTTTTTTTTGAGGAAAAGGCATAAATCAGTGTACAAGGTCTCAATACTTTGTTATGGAAGACATTTTCTTCTAAGGGAAATTGTAACTTTTTTTTTTTTAATAGTTTATTGTCAAATTAGTTTCCACATAACACTCAGTGCTCATCCCCACAAGTGNAAATTGTAACTTTTAAAGTTAGTTATTTTTTGGTGCCTGAGTCATGTATAACTGATATGGAACTAGAACATGTTCAAGTAACTCCTGTTATCTCTGGGACCTCATGAGCATCAGAAACATGCATTCCTGAAGGTGTGAGGTGATGCATTTTTGAAGTGGCATATTTAATTAGAACATCTTCTGTGTTTTCTTGAAGGCTTCTACTTTAGGATCACGGCCATGGCTATAAATTCAAATGAGCCAAATTTAATAAATATTTATTGGCAGAAGGCTATTTTGGCCTTCAGTTAATAAAAAGAAGCTCCTTAATCTACAAGTAGGATTCCTGAACTTTGCTGAGAAAACTCTTCTACCAAGTTCAGGTAGTGTTTAACCTCACAATTGCCTTTTAAAGAAAGTAAGTTACATGGACCAGGAGTCACAGAATTCCATTTCCTCACTTAGCCTCACCTTCCAGAACACCCAGTAGTGATTTGGTCATTGATTTCACCTACTTAGTTAATGAAAAGGACAATGAAAGCATTCGATGGATTCCTCTCCGACCCCCCACCGCCGTCACAATTCCTGCCACCGTCCGTTGAATTGGATGTTTGACATGTGTGGATAAAACAATAGAAATATTTTAAGTCATCTGTTTTGACTTCACGTCAAATCAGCCTTGCCATCAAAACATTATTTTGGCCCTCTCAACAATTTCTAGATGTGCTGGTGGTAGTGGAATCAGATAGAGGTGGACACGTTTCTTTGAAACTGATTATGTTACACACAGTGGAAAAGAAGTGGAAAATCAAATTAGGCCAGTCATCCCATTTAGTAGACTTAGCAGACATGCTCTGTTGTCAGGGCACCAAGAAACGCTTGCTCAGCTCCCTGGCCTGAGAGCAGTGGCAGGCCTCATTCCACCTCACGTGTTTGATTTGCACGTTTTGTAAGCACCATGCCTAGTTTCTTGGGGATGCTTGATGACTCCCATAACATGAAAATGTAGTGATTGCTAAGTTCTACTTAGCAGGTGGGAGCAAGAACCAGTGAATGCAGAGTCACTGCTACTTCTGTGCCCGATTTTATGCCTAAGCTGATAATGGTGAGAGAAACTTCACCCCAAGCTTCTGTAACTAGTAGTGACTAGCTTGTTCTAGATTGTAATTTAAGCATTGGACCAGGGGGATGAAAGAGACAGAATTCTGACTCTGAGGAAGATTGCATGAAAGTGAACAAATCACTGTCCCGGTGGGAAGAACGGACCCTCTTTCTACTCAGACATTCACATTCATCCATCCCCAGGCACCTGACTTCCCCCTTCCATGTGAAGGTTTTCCAAATCTTACATTCATTTACCTTCAACCAAGCCAACGCTCCTCAATTTTATCAGGTCTTACAACTTATTTTATCCACTAAAAAAAGACATGCAGAGGGGCGCCTGGGTGGCTCAGTCGGTTGAGCGTCCGACTTCAGCTCAGGTCATGATCTCACGGCTTGTGGGGTCGAGCCCTGCATCAGGCTCTGTGCTGACAGCTAGCTCAGACCCTGCAGCCTGCTTCGGATTCTGTGTCTCCCCCTCTCTCTGACCCTCCCCTGCTCTCTCTCTCTCTCAGAAACAAATAAAAAACATTAGAAAATTAAAAAAAAAAAAAGACATGCAGAATCATGGATTTCTTCCAATTCATCTTAGACTAACCTCATTAAGCTCCTTAGTTTCGATACTATCCTTATTCCTTTGCAAGGCTACTACTCATTTTTAATATTTCCTCCCTCACACTTTTGCTCCAAAGTCCTTTTGATCCATGGACAAAGCTGGCTGTTCATATCTCAGGGTCTCAGAACTTTGCCACTCAGTCTAGAACATTCTTCTACATTTGTCCTGCAGGGGCGCTATTACTCAACTATTACAACCCCATCCTCTGCTCCTTTTTATACCCTGTTCCCTCTCTTGTATCACTGATTTCTCTTTCTCCATTGAGTCTATATCCTTAGCCTTCAAATATGTGTAAATTCTCCTTAAAAAAGTGAGAAATTGCTTTTCTTGAATGTTACTCATCAAATGACTACAATCTTATTTCTTTATCTTTGAAAGATGTATGCTCACCAACCATACTTTCTTTAAAAATATATTACTTGGATCTTTTCAAATTAGAAAATGAATATAGAAAATTTAGGAAAATATTTAAGAGTTTTAAGAAGAGAAATAAACACCACTCATAACCCCACCATCTAAAGGAAAATACTGGGATTATGGCTGGTCGTAAACCATCGATTTATGTGAACAGCTTTCAGAGTTAGACTCAAGGTTTGAATTCTGGCTCTGTCATACATCAGGTGTGTGACTAGGGTCAAGTAACCTTGCATCTCAGTGCTTTTGTTTCCTCTCATGCAAAATGTATGACCTCAGCCCCTCAAGGAATTGTTGTGTAATTAAATAGGTTAATGTAAAACATTTATAAAACATTTATAATAATTGGTACTAGTAAAAAAATGATGACTATGTTAGTACTTTTTTATAGTTAATGTGTTTATTTCTGGTGTTTTCATTGCATGTGTGTTTCATTGCACATAGATTTTTATTTGGGATCTGTACCAATTGTTTAACAACTTGATTTCCCATCTAACTGTGTTGTGTGTCTCTACCTCCTGAGTCTCTATTTTCTCTTCACCTTACTGCCCCAGGACACCGGTGTCACGTTGTGGTACCCATGCTACAAACCAATTGCTTTGTCCCAGGTGAACAGTGGCCTCTAATAAGATGCAATGAGATCATTCCCAGTTCTTCTCCTTGTTGAAACTTTGAATACTAGTGGTCTTTCTTTACTGAAACTCCTTTCTTAACTTCACTGACTATTCTCTAATTGTTCCTTTCCACTTGTCTAGTTTCCTATGAGATGTATTGCTTTCTGCTGTTAGGCGCTTGCTGAACATTGTCATTTCTTCTCCAGAGCACCAAAGGTAGATTTCCTTCTCCGTGCTCTGCCTCTTCCCTTGTATATACTACATGCCCTTCAAACTTAAGATTTTCAAAACCAACCCTATTTTCTTCAATAAAATCTTTATTCCACTGTTCATACAATCCTAGTGGATGGCATCACCGCCGACTCAGTCATCTAAATCATCCGAAAACATTTTCTTCTCCCTGATGGATATCCTCACTCAAAGCACTTTACGTTGGGTATAACTGTACTTTTCTACATCCTCCACATCTCAGAGCCCACCTCGCAAATCTGTTCTTCTGCATATCCCAACCAGGGGTGCCGAAACCACTTGGATTCCCCAGCCAGGAATCCTGGGGTTATCCTCAGTTCGTAACTTCGCCTTTTCTTCCACTTCAGCAATGACCTCTTGCGACCATGACCTCCTTCCTATCTCTTTATCTCCTCTGCCTTGCTTTATTTCAGGTCCTCACCTGTGCTATTGCAACAGCCTCTTGCGGTAGGGTGAATAGTGTTTCCCAAAAATGCGTGTCTACCTGGAACCTCAGAATATGCCTTTATTTGGAAATAGAGTCCTTGAAAATGCATTTAAAGTAAGGATCCAGGGGAGGTCATTCTAGATTAGGGTGACAGTGCCTTATAGGAAATAGAAAAAGAGACAGAGAAAGATGAACATGGACACATACAGGGTAGGGGCCATGTGAAGATGGAGGCAGATATCAGAGTGATGCTGCTAGATCCCAAGGAAAACCAGGAGCCACCAGAAGCTGGAGGAAGCCAGGGAGATTCTCTTCTAAAGCCTTCAGAAGGAGCATGGCCCTGTTCATACCTCGATTACATTTCTGTTACTTTAAAACACAAACTTTGTGGCAATTTGTTATGGCAGCTTTGCATACTAAGATAGCTCCATACCAGTTTTCCCCATCAGTCCATTCTCTGTGCTTCCATCAAAACTCAGATCCTACTCTGTCACTAGTCAATGTCTTTCAGTAAAATGAGAGTAAGCCTCTTCCCAACCTAGCCTGACTTTCTTTCCTTATTCTCCCACACACTTTATAATCCCGACCACCTCTGAGCCCTGAACAAAAATTTTGTCCCCACCTAAGTGCTTTCTGAATCTTGCCTCTCCGCTTGGCATTCTCTTGCCAGTCTTGTCTTCCTCATCCTGTTATTACTCATGACCACCCAGCGTGGGTGTCCCCTCCTCTGTGTGGTTTTCTTGACTCTTCTTTCTTTGTTCATGTCCTGCTTTTCTTCTATTATTATATTTATCACACACTATAATTGTTTGTTTATACCCTCTTATTTATCTTTTTTTAAAATGTTTTTTGTTTTATTTCTGAGAGAGAGAGAGAGAGAGAGAGACAGCATGAGCATGGGAGGGTCAGAGAGAGAGGGAGACACAGAATCTGAAACAGGGTCCAGGCTCTGAGCTGGCTGTCAGCACAGAGCCCGACATGGGGCTTGAACCCACGAACCGTGAGATCATGACCTGAGCCGAAGTCAGACACTTAACCGACTGAGCCACTCAGGCACCCCTACCCTCTTATTTATCTTTATAGTCCAATATTTTTGTGAGGGAGCCAAACACATAGATTTTCAATATATGTTTGTCGAATGAAAAAATTCATTTTCTTATGAATTATATATAATTAAATGTATATTTTTATTCAAAAAATGATTTTTGAGTCTTTTCTCCCAATTTACTCCCTCATCTTGCTTTACTGTCTTGGTTCAAGAGTTCATCCATCTTTCCTAAATGTTTTCCCTGCCTCCATTATTGTCTTTCAACTTTGTTTCTTCTTTTGCCATGAATAGAATCCTCCTGAAATCTATCTGTGATCATGTCATTCTCTTAGCTGGAAACTTCAACAATTTCCCATTAGCTTCAGTGTAAACAGCAAACTTTATGCCATGACTTATAAAGTTCTTCCAGTTTCAGTTCACCATGAATTCTGTGCTCCTATTTCACCAAATTTCTTACAAATCCTTAAACTCCATTTGTGCTTGTATCTTCATATGTTTGTTCTTCAGCTTTTTCCTCCTGGTGAAATCCTCATCCTCCTCAGTGGGGTTGAAGTGTCTCTTGCTCTTTGAGATTCTTCTCAGCTCTGGGGTAGCCATGAAGAAGTACCTTACTGTTTCTCCTATCTTCCTGTGGAACTCTATCCCAACATCTTCATTAAAACTCAATAGAGTGTAACATAGTTGGCCGTATGAATTACATATCTGTCTCTCTGTCCTTGATCCACCCAGATTATAATAACCTGGAAATTTAGGACCTTCTTTGAGGTCCTGATAGGCAGCAAAAAGTCCTGATATGCTCAGTAAATGTTGCTTCAAAGTTGGCTGACACTTTCCCAGCAAAGAAGTTTGCTAATTTGTTTTCAGCCATAACATACAAATATGCAAACACATACACATATATAGTTATAATAGTTAATGTTATGTATCTACTTGGCCAGGGCCTGATATCCAGATATTTGATCAAACGTTATTCTAGATGTCTCTGAGTGTTTTTTAAAAAAAAATTTTAATGTTTATTTTTGAGAGAGAGAGAGACAGAGCGCTAGTGGAAGAGGGGCAGAGAGAGAGACACACACACACAGAATCCAAAGCAGGCTACAGGCTCTGAGCTCTGAGCTGTGAGCCCAGAGCTTGATGTGGGGCTCGAACTCACAAACCATGAGATCATGACCTGAGCTGAAGTCAGACGCTTAACCGACTGAGCCACCCAGACACCCCGAGAAGATATTTTGTTTAATGTTAGATTAACAGTTAGATCAATAGACCTCAATAAAAAAGATTATATTTTATAATGTCTATTCAGTTGAAGACTTAATAGGAAAAAGACTGACCTCCCTTGAGGAAGAGGAATTTCTGCCAGAAGGCAGCTTTTGGACTGTCACTCTTCTCTGGATTCTCAGCCTGCGGGCCTAATCTGAAGATTTTGGACTTGGCAGCTTCCACAATCACATAAGCCCAATCCTTAAAATAAATCTCTCTCTATATACATCCTACCGGTTCTATTTCTCTGCAGAATCCTGGCTCATACAATGTCTGAAACATACCTCTTTTCACCTGAAACATTTCATTGATTCAATAGTCACAAAAGGTTTCTAACACAATAACACAAAACAAGTTATAAACAAAACCCATGGGCTTAGGTTTGGGAATGTTTGCTTGTGTTTGTGGCACGGCCCAGTCGCTCTGGACTGTGAATTCCGGTTCCAGTAGCCAGGTGACCAGGGTCAAGTTACTTAGGCATTTGGTTTTCTGACTTCTACCTACCTCTTATATGATAGCTGTTGTGAAGATTAATGACTTATCATGAAAATACATAAAGTGCTTAAAACAGTGCCTGGCAAATAGTAAATACTCAATGCATCTTAGCTGTCATGTTTATGAAGACTCCCTCCGTTTGCCTAATTGCTTCAGTTTACTGTCTTTCCCTTATCAGTTTACTATGAAGAAAAAAGAGATTATGTTTGTCTGCAGTTCCTATAGTCTGAAAAGTGATATATAACGATGAATTCATTACTATAAAATTCAACTGTTAAATTTTTTGGTTAGCTTATGTTGCTCGATACAGTGATATTATATGTATATTCCCAGGCTGATATTTTCTTTGGTTGCTTATTGTTTAAATAACACTGTCTACTTTGATTCCAGGATATAAGAAATGTTGAAAGTTCAAACATACTGGTAAAACTGAGAGATGTTTTCATTTAGTAAAGCCGTAATAAAGACAGAAGGTATTAACTAAGTAATTACCTAAGGCAATGAAAATGTTGTTTTTGAGTTTGCAAATGATTATTTTTTTCCTGCTGAGGGGTTGCTAGAGTTTTGTCTTTAGCTATAACATATGCAAATACATACATAATTATAGCCAACTTTGGGTTTTCCTTACTTGCAGAAGGAAACAGTGGTTCAAAACAAAAATAAACCTCAAAAATAAATTTTGTTCAGTTTAAATCATGCACCACACGATTTAGGGAGAATTAGTGGATTTATTGTGTGAATATGTATGTATGTTGTAACCCTTCGTCTAAAACAAGACTAAAATTAATCTTTATGTCTTAGCACACTCCTGCTTATTATTTAAGAAGGTGTTTTAGAATCACGTTAATCAGGTAGGGGAGTCAATCAGAAAGAGAGGAGTGTGTGTGTGATTGTGGGGGGAGGTTTCACACACAAATCCCGTAAGACATTGCTTCTTTCTCATTACTTTCTGTTTTCCACTGATGGTATTGAATTCCTCATGCCCTTTCTTGATAAAGCATCATGTCCCTAAGGCTTATCCTAATGTTGAAAGAAAATACTCATTTCTTTTCCCCTTTGAGCATGTGAAACATTGATTATGGAGACATTCTCCATCTTCTCTCACACGGTTCCCTTTTTAGATCATTACTAATAATTTGGCAATCAAATGCACTTGAAACATGTAGATGAAACAATATTCATTCTTTTTATCAGTGGCAAAAGAATTTCTGATTTACAAGTGGATCAAGAAACATACACAGATTTCACCGAGGTATATTAATAACTCTCCAAAAGACCTATAAGTATAAATGATACACTGAGTATAAAGCAGTATAAACTGAAAGGCCTATATACCTGAAGTCATTTAAGTCATTATCTGTCTTCCAATCAGGCTTCATTAAATCAAAACAGATTGATGAGTGTTTATCTCTTTCTTGTAAATTTCCAGGAAGGAAGATGCCTCATTTAAGGGGTAATCATTACGTATATATGTACATATATGCATATATATTTAGATATAAAACATATGCTACTTACAAAAATCCAAGTTAAGGTTTAACTTGATTTGACCTTGCATTAAATATTTGCTTCTTTTTAACTTCTTATAGTCCAGTGTAATCAGATTTATCCCTATTGTATAGAAAGAAAAAAAATGAGGCACAAGTTTGCCTACATTCCACAGTTAATCAAAATGTTTTTAAAAATTAAAACAAAAGATTTTTGCATTCTGTTTTGTTTAATGCTAGAATTCTTTTCATCATTCCAGCTTATTTTCTTAAATGTCTCAATAATCTCTTACAAAACTACCATCAATGGAGGGAAATCCTCAGGTGGCGTCCCTTTTCTCTCTTACACTCTTATCTTTTCCACTAAAAATTTTCTTTAATGTTTTCACAAAAGCTCCTTAGAATCACATTCCATTGATCCAGTGTGGTCACCATGGGTTAACTTTGGTCCTCACTGTCCATGTTTCTTATATAAAATCCAGTTTGGTCTGAAATCTTTGTGCTTGGGTATTTATTAGTCTTGCTGATTAATGTAGATGCATCTGGTGTTCTTTACTGCGTCCAAAGGATTTGAGAAACAAACCCAGACAGCCTGTGAAAGTCGAGCCCACTAGATCCTGCAGTAGTTGTTGATTTCCGCGGGTCAGTTGAGTCTGGCTGCTTTCCAGAGCCTGGAATGAGAAACGCTCCCTGAGGCTTCCATCAAGCCCTTCTTGTAAATGACGCATGTCTTATCTTTAACTGGATTCTTCCTCCTTCACGTGCCTGCCTTCTATCCCCACCCCGACCTCACCCCAACTTTTCTCTCTTTTCTTCTGAAGTAACAGTAACACCTAGGGGTCTGAAATGGCATGATTTTATCAAGCCCATTTCCCTGTGTCTGATGAGCCGAAGTTTACTTTGTGTTTCTTCTTGCCTGATTTTCAGCCAGGCCTTCCCTGTAATTTCTCTGACACTTCAGTTTCTATTCAGTGCAAAAGACGTTTTCCTTAATGTGTTCGACAGATGCTGCTTCCCGATGCCATCTTTTCTGAGTACCGAAAAGTGCTCTATTGTGGAACCTAGCGTATATGCTTAAATATACAAACACAGCACTACTTCTTTTCTTTATTGACTTGCACCGAAATCTGTGCCTCTACTAAATAAAACACTTCCCCAGCCCCATATCAGGGTGCCCATGTGCTGAGACATTTGTGTCTCCTTAAAATGCATCAGATCTTCCCAGGTTTGCCTCCAATGATATTTTAACAGATAACTCATTGCCAAAACCCAATCGGACACTTTCCAGATCTTCTCGACAGCATTATTGATGACAGATGGTTAGCCTCCACATTTCACCAAACCGTAGGACAGTATTAGAAACCACACTGCCTCTACATGGTTATGTACGCAAGCAGCATATGTACTCACTGTTCAACTCCTGACCCCTGCAAGAACATAAACATTGAGAAGAGCTCCAAAATATCAGAAGAGCTATAATTGCACACGGTTTGATGTGAAAAGTTGACTTACTGGTCCCCTCAGCTACAGGAGAGTTATTTATTTGTTTTTCTTTTCATAGGAATTCTAAGTGTCATTCTTCTATATTTATAATGTCCATTCTCAGAGTTTACCAAAGAAAGGCAGCTAATTTTCCATGAGTGAAAATGCTTTGAAAATAGATTACTCAGAGCTGGAAAATGCAATTTCTCAGAAGTCTGTTGTTTCTAGTTAGGAGGTTTTTGGCTAGAAATAAAATGACATATTGTTTTTCCTAATTATTATTTATGTTTTATTTCCTAATTATTATTTTCTTGGTTCTTTGTGAAAACCAATCCTTAATCTCTAAGTATAAAAAGTAATTAATATTATGGAAAATGTATTATAAGTATAGCTGCTTATGTAAAAAAAACAAAAATTTTGGGGTAGTTATAAATTTTAATAAATCTCTTGGACATTAAAATATGCTCTCATAATAAATAGTTTACCATGGATGCTTGGGATGTTTTTCCTGTTTCTAGCTTCCTAAGTACCCTTATCTATCCTTATATTTCCTTCCTAGATTATAAGCTCCCTGAAGGCAAGGGTTGTGCCTATCTTGTTCACTTTTGTATCCCCAGTAATAAGCATAAAGTCTGTTGCTGTAATAGGTGCTCAATAAATATGTGTTGACTATATCTGGATGAATAAATAGATAGATAAGTGGAAGGATGGATTTATCTAGTGTTAAATAATGTTACAATGTTTATTTTTCCTTTTTCTCTGTTTTTGTTTTAGAGACACAGAGAGTGTGAGCCCGGGGCGGGGGAGGGGCAGAGAGAGAGGGAGAGACAGAGTGAGAGAGAGAGGGAGAATCTTAAGCAGCCTCCATACTCAGCACAAAGCCTGTGGGGCTCGATCCCACAACCTCAAGATCACAACCTGAGCTAAAGTCAAGAGTTGGTTGCTCAACTGATTCAGCCACCCAGACGCTCCTACAATGTTTATTTTTTGTTAAAGAATAACATAGTGAAAATTAGAATACATTATGCGTAAAAGGCCAGCTTTCACTCTGGTTATACTTCCTAGCCTTATAAGAGTGGAAGGTTTTAACAGTGTACTGCCTCAATTCTATCATCTCTAAAATGGGAGTAGAAATACTTCCTACAACATAGGAATATAAAGGCAATGTTGTGATAGTGCCAAGCACATTGGTTCTAAGGATGGATTTTCTATATTTGGATTCACGTGGTACACTTGACAGTTATAGGCCTTGCTCAAGGTTTTTATGAGAGTTTGGTAAGTTGACACTTGTTTTCTTTTTTTTTTTTAATATACTTTTTTTAAGTTTGTTTGTTTATTTAAAGAGTACAAGGGAGCAGAGTAGGGGTAGAGAGAGAAAGAGAGAGTGAATTCCAAGCAGGCTCCATGCTGTCAACACAGGGCCTGACAGGGACTCCATCTCATAAACCAGGAGATCATGACCTGAGTCGAAATCAAGAGTCGGACGCTCAGTTGACTGGGCCACGTAGGCACCCCGATACTTGCAAAGTTATATAGCACCTAGCATTTAGTAAGCACTCAAAACAAATGTTGGTTATTTTTATAATATTTTTTTCTTGAAACAAATAAGGTTTATTTTCTTTCTGATTAATTAAAAAGAAAAGAAAATCAGTAATTGTAATTTAAGAGCTATAAAATATGAATTCATCAGTCAAATTACAAATGTGAAGAAAAAAGGGCTTTAGAGCTAGGAGTGAAGGTGGAGAAATAACCTGTCACTATAATAGAACTTTACAGAAAAAGGTTAACTTGTTTTCTCTATACATCTACTTATTTCATTCATTCAACAATACATGTTGAACTCTGGCTCTGTGACAGGCACTATTCTAGGTGCAGTAAATATAGACTGTAGTTAGCAAATAAACAAATAATAGCCTTCTACAGTTCTTAGAATGTATGTTTTTAGTGTTGTTTGTGTTTGTATGTATAGAAAAAAATGATAGGCGAAATAAGTAAATTTATAATAAGTTAAATTCATGAAGTAATTTGGGTTTAGAAGGTAACTCAGAGAAGGATAAATTTGGCACATGGCCCTATAATTTTTCCAGAGTGGATAGGGGAATCCTCATTTATATGATGGACTTAGAATAAAGATCTAGCAGAGATGAGAAAGTGGAACATGCTGGTGTCTTGGAAGGGACAGCCAGAGTGAGAAGCAATTAGAAAGACCCCGCTGAGGAACCTGAGGAGGTGTTCACTTCCAATATTAGAGTGAACACATCCAATAACCTCAAGGAAGCCAGTCTTTCCGCAAGCAAGTTCTACAAGGAGGAAAATAGTAGGAGATGAAGTCAGAGGGGAAGGTGGGAGTGGACTGGACTGTGTGGGTCCTCCGAGGCCAATGGAATGATTTTGCTTTCACTTGTAGGTCTGAAGTTTTTAGCAGGAGAATGATATTATCTGATCAACATTTTAACAGGATTATTTTAATTACTTTATTGAGAATATGCAATAGAGAGGGCAGAGGTGGACAAAGAGTATGGAGACTTTTCCAATAACCCAAGTAAGAGATGATGTGCTCTTGGACACAGATGTTACACTGAAGACTGTAAAAAGTTGACGGATCTTGAACTTATTTTGAAGTTAATTAGAAGTGAGGAAGAAAAGAACAGAGAGACACGTTTTGAAAAATCTGGAGCTACTAGAAAGATAGAGTTGCTGTTAGCTATTTAGGAAGGCTGAAGACAGTAAATGAGATTAGGTAGCCTGTTTCAGACGGGGGGGGGCGGAATTGGAGTAGACAGCCACATTTATATATCTCAAGTTCAGGGTAGAAGCCTGGACTGGAGAGTAACAGGTAGAAGTCATCACTGTACTGAGAACTTGAGAATGCAACCCCAAAAATAGTTTCAAAAATTTTTTGAATAGAAGAAAAACAGGATTCAGTCAGCAAAGCACAATTATTAGTTACAAATTGGAAAAAAAAATATTTTCAGTTTATAACACAAAGGTTAAAACCCTAATATATAATTTTTTTAAAAAGAGAAGAAAATACTAATAATTGACAACTCAACAAAAGTAATGCAAATAGCCCCACAATATGAGTAAGGTGTAACAACATAACAGCATAAGTAACTCATTTTACAATGACAGATTTCCAAGTGAAAATCACAGTGAGATAGTATATTAAGGACTGACCATAATAAATGTGTGCACAAGGCTCTGGGGACACAGGCAGTTTCATTTATTGCTTGGTGGGAATGCAAAATGTCATTTCAACGGAATTTGGAAATACCCCGTAAAATATGTCTTTATTCTTTTATCTAGCAATTCCTGCTAGCAATCTACATAAAGATACCCTTGCAAAAATACAGAATGATGTACAGTACTATCTTGGTTTGTGAGCATGAATCATGCTGGAAACATGCTTGTAATCCAAAGCACTTGTATATCAAAGCGAATTTCAAGAATCACTGACTCAGTTGTGATCATGTGACATTTGGTGTCATATAGTATTGTGAGACATCGTTCATTTATTAAGTTAAAGTTTATTAGAAATGTTTGTTCGTCTTGTGGAATACTTGCAGAGCAAGCTACTCGTAATCCAAGGTTTTACTGTACCTACAAGGATATTAATTTTGACAATATTTATTTTTTATTTTTAAAATATTTATTTATTTGGAGAGAGAACAAGCAGGAGAGGGATAGAGAGAGAGGGAGACAGAAAATCCCAGACAGGTTCCTCACTGTCAGCACAGAGCTCATCTTGGGGCTTAATCTCACAAACCATGAGACCATGACCTGAGTGAAAACCAAGAGTTAGATGAGCCACCTACATGCTCTTAATTTTGACAATATTTAAAATAACAAAATCTAGAAACTACTTACATGTCCATCTGTAGTGAACTAGTTTAAAATAAATTATATTTCTCCATAATACAGCACTAATCCTCTGTAAAATGTAATGAAAAAGACTCACATCAGGTGACTCCAGAGTATTTGTTTAAGTGAAGAAAATAATGCAGAAAATTTCCCCAACTTATAAAGTAGGAAAGAGGAGAAGAGAAAAAGTAACCAGGGTGGAAGCAAAGACTTCTCTGGATATACATTGCATTATATTTTTATTTTGTAATTATTTAGTGTTTACAAAATTAAAACAAAAATAAACTAAATTAAGAAAAAAAATTGCTAAAAATGGAATAAACATGAAATAAATGATTCAAATTTTATATTGTGTGTAGAATAATCACATGAAAAAAAGATTACTTCCTGTTATGTGAAATAAATTATTTGTTACTGTATAACCCTAATAAGAAATATTTTAAAGATAAACATCTATTTAAAAAGTAGTTGACTGAATTCAGTAGACTTGTTTTTAGTAGTTCTGCTATTATTTTGAATACATTGTTAGTTTTATAGAAACCAGTATTTTCCGTGCAGGAAAAAAACATATAAAATCAAATTAATTTAAAACTTGTGATTTGAAATGTAAACTAGCATCACTGTAAAATCATCACTAATTTTTTTGTCCAATACTTTTTTTTAACGTTTTTTGTATTTTGTCCAATACTTTTTAAAAGTATTTTATTTTAAAGTATTTAAGTATTATTTTTTAAAGTTTATTTATTTATTTTGAAAGAGAGAGAGAGAGCACAAGCAGGGGAGGGGGAGGGAGAGAGAGAGAGAGGGAATCTCAAGCAGGCTATACACTGTCTGCACAGAGCCTGACATGAAGAGAGACTCAATCCCACAAACCCTGAGACCTGAGCCCAAAATTAGGAGTCAGATGTTCAACCAACTGAGCAACCTAGGTGTCCTTAAATACTATTTTCTTTAAAAGCACTTTATTAAAGGGGCACCTGGGTAGTCAGTTGAGCTTCTGACTTCTGCTCAGGTCATGATCTCACCGCTTGTGTGTTAAAGCCTGCATAATGCTCTGTGCTGACAGCTCAGACCCTGGAGCCTGCTTCAGATTCTGAGTCTTCATCTCTCTCTGCACCTCCCCTGCTCGCACTCTCTCTCTCTCTCTCAAAAATAAATAAAAATATTTAAATTTTTTAAAAATAGAAGCATTTTATTAGAGATTAACCTTATGTCTGTGATAGAAATTGCAAATTTTGTTTTCCATTTTATTTACCTTTTTCTTTGTACTGATATTTTTGTCATGCAAATTTTCTTATTTTTATGTACTTAAATTTGTTATTTTTTAAACTAAGATTTATTTATTTTTTATTCACAATTAATAGGCTTTTCTTCCTCCAAAGTCATAAAGGAAATTATTCATGTTTTAGTCCAATGCTTCTGTGGCTTTACTTCTGATATTTTATTTTTATACCTTTAGAGAGTATTCTGGTGTTTGATTAGAGGTATGGATCCAATTTTGTCTTTTTTTCCAGATGGCTGTGCAATTCCCTCAAAACCATGCATTTTTATTCTTCTATTTGAAAATGCTAACTTTATCACATGCTACATTTCCATACATGTTTGGATCTATTTTTGGACTCCACGTTCTGTTCTATTGGTTTGTCTATTAGTGAATCTATTGTTTTATCATATAATTTTTGTAATATGCTTCAATATCTAGTTAAGTTAGTACCAATAATTTATCATTTTTCATAGTTCTCCAAAATATTTTTATTTAAAAAGTTTTCCCATATGCATTTTAGAATCACCTTTCTTAGTTCCAAAACAAAACAAAACAAAACAAAACAACAACAATAAACAACGCACCCCAACTTCCTGAAAAAAAAAATAAAAACACAGAAAGAACAAGCTTTTCTTTTTCTTGGTCAAGTATACTCTTGTGTCTTTCAGAAGTTTTAAAATTTGCCTTACAAGTGATGTGAATATTTCTTATTAAATATTTCTAACAGTTATTTATATTGCAGAGCCCCCCAAGCTTGGTGGTGTAAAACAACCATTTGGTTAGGCTCCTAGATTCTGAGGGTCAGGAATTTGGAAAGGAAAGAATAGCAACAGCCCTTTTGGCTTCTCTGTGACATGAGTTGAAAAGAGTTGAAGGCAGGAGGTTAATGGGTGGCTGGGGGCAGGAAGCATTTGGACGCATCTTCAGTCAGATGTCTAGCCTTGATACTGACTCCTCTCAGGAATCTCAGCTGGGGCTGTCACCCAGACACCTATATATGGGCTATGTTGCCCAGGCTGCCTCACAGCATGGCAGCCGTGGACATCTTACCTGGTACTCAGGGTCCTAAAGGCAAGTGTCCCACAAGAACCACATGGAAGCTCTATGACCTTTCAGAACTTAGCTTCAGAAGTCACACGGCATCACTTCCACCATAGTCATAAGCCTGTCCAGTTTCAAGGGCAAAGACACAGATCCCACTCCTTGATAGGAGAAGGGTCTAGTCATATTTTAAGAATGTGTGGGATGAAAGATATTGCTGAAATAACTTGTCAGAAATACAATGTGCCGGAGTATTTCTCTTTGGCATTTCTTTTTCCTGTTGACTTTATATATTGAGTGTTTTCTTTCATCTTATATCATAACTAGGCATTTATTATTATATTATTGATTTCTATATATTACTTTTATGCTTTGACAAATGTTTATTTATTTGAGAGAGAGAAAGAAAGAGAGAGAGAGAGAGAGAGAGAAACCCAAGCACTCTCCACACTACTGCACAGAGATGACTTGGAGCTTAATCCCAGGACCTTGAGATCATGACCTCAGCCCAGAAGAAGAGTTGGATGCTTAATCAACTGAGCCAACCAGGTGCCCCTGTACCCAACAATCTTATTTAATTCTGTCACTTTCTTTTTATGTTTGATTCTCTTTCATTACCAGTTACACATTTAATTAGCAAATATTGTTGTACCTCTTTTATTACAATTTTTGAGATTTTTGTTTTTACTCTAACTCTTCCTTTGCATAATTTTGTTGGTTTTGACCCTCCCAGTATAACGTTAAATATAATGGTGACAGTGGACATTCTTGAGATTTTTCTGACTATAGCAGAAATATCTATGTTTCCATTAATTAAAATGGTGCAATCGGAAAGAGAATATATCCCCCATAGGCATCACTTTTTTAAAGTTGCACTATGATATTTAATATATAATGATCATTACTATTATATTTTCACTGTGAATTTCAATCTTAACTATGATATAGTGTATCTCTCACTTTTGCTCTAGCTCTTTCTCTTACCTTTCCTTCACCTCCCTTCTCTTTTCTTCCAAATGCTTTTAGGTATAATTTCTACCTGATCTGAGATTACCAACCTTGATCGTTTTTTATGGCTCATACTTTCCTTCCTCAAACATCTTATAGGTGTTTTTCCACTGTCTTCT
Source organism: Crocuta crocuta (assembly GCF_008692635.1). Lineage (NCBI taxonomy): Eukaryota > Metazoa > Chordata > Mammalia > Carnivora > Hyaenidae > Crocuta > Crocuta crocuta. The sequence continues at coordinate 9,136,329 of NW_027531504.1, forward strand.
GACATTAAAAGATACTGTGTGAGAAGTTTGATATTATCTCAGCCTATTCAGGCTGCTATAACAAAATACCAGAGACTGGACAGCTAATAATCAACAGAAATTGATTTGTCACAGCTCTAGAGACTGGAAATTTAAGATCAGGTGTCAGTGTAGTTGGCTAAGTGCCCTCTTCTGGGCCACAGACTTCCTTACTGTATCCTCATGGAGACAGGGCTAGGGATGTCCCAGGAGCTACTTTGATAATGGAAATAATCCCATTTATGGAGGTTCCAACCTCATGACCTCACTATTTCCCAAAGTTCTCACCTCTTAATACCATCATATTGGACATTAAGATTTAAAATATGAATTTGGTGGGGGGAAGGACAAACATTATGCCCATAACTGTTACTAATCTTATTCCCCCACCCTGTTATAAGAGTATGGATGTTTTTGCCTATCCAGTGGATTTTTTCTTTATTCTTAAAGCCCAATAATTTTATTAGGATATGTCTTGGGGCCAATTTGTCTTGGTACACAGATTCAATATATAGATTTACTTCTTCTTTTAGTTAAAATAATTTTTAAATGATATTTTTAAATGTTAATTCTCTAACTGGTTTTCTTCACTGGAATCTTCAGTTACACATTTCCTTTACTTGTTTTCTATATCCATCATTTAATTTTTATTTGTTTCCATTGCTTTATTGGTTTCCTTTTCTTTATTCTATTTGTCAGATCCTTTGTGTAGTTTCTCTTCCAGTTGTAAAATAATTTTGTCCTTTTTACCCTTGAGTTCTGTCAATTATTTATTTATTTTTTAACTTTGCTGGCTTTCTGGCAACTTTACTGTCTGACTATGTTATCCTAGAACTCTTATATTTCTGCTTTGTGATCTTCCTTCATAGCTGCAAATAATCTATTATTTTTGAACATTTATTGAAATATTGGGTTGAAGTTTTTATCTGCTATATTGTAAGATAATTTTAGTGAGTGTTTCTTTCTGTTGGAAAATTCCCAAATTATTTTTTTCTGACACCATTTAAATTTTGTGTGTGTGTCTTTACCCTTTCATTTTTTGGTTAGCCTATAAATGAGAACAGTATGTTCCTAGATGTGAGTATGAGGTGATGTAGAGTGAATAAGAATAGCTTCCCTGATTCACAACTTAAACCAGAATAGTATAGGCACTGATATGGTGTGGAAACCAAGCAATTTAAAATACACATCTCAGCCAATGATTACAGTCTTATAGAAAAAAATAATTCAGAAATGAATTTCTGTTGGAAATCAGTCCTGGGTTCAAAAATTTTTTGTTGTACTGTGGAACTTCTATGTGGGCACCTTCCTTTGCCTCTTAGAACCTGACTTGGCTCCAGAGAACTTCCTCATCCAGTCATATGTCTCCTCTGCGTATTCTATTGGCTTTTGCTCCTCCCCACAGACACATGTCTTGCTTTCCAAGGTAATCCACTTACTTTCAGAAAATTGATTTTTCCTGACATTCTCTAAATATATTCTCCTCTGCATTTGTCTGGGCAAAATTTTTAAGTCTTCCTTCTACCTCCTGTTGTTCATGCCCAACTGTCTTTCCATACTGTTCTTAGCACTTTTGCCCACAGTTTGGGACCCTCACCTTCTGGAGAGTAGGTATCTGTGCTGCTATTGCTTTCTGCGATCGGCCTCCCCAGTGGCAGCACATCCTGATCTTCCCTACCAGTGCAGCATGGCTGCTCTGGGCCTTCCTGCCGGCTTCTGCTGGTTTCCGTTGCTTTTGGCAGCATGTACACATAATTGGAAGTTTGTGGGTTTTCTTTGTCTCCTATTTTAAGTGAAAATGGAGTTTGTGATTTTTGGGGGGGGTTCTATTCTTTTCATTATCTCGTTGCTCTATTTCTAGCAGAGGCAGACAGATTCAGAATTAAGCAGCTATCATGCTCTTCCAGAACTGTAATTAATATAATTATTTTTGTCATAGTGAATACACGAAGTATAGTCTCACTTAGGCCAGGTAAATAAAGAATGGCCTTTTCTTGTGGATATATGAGACTCTCTAAAAGATGGATCCCTGAGCAAAGTATACTCCCCACTGGCGAGTTTTCAAGATGTGCTCTGGACATAATGGAGAGAGGGCAACTCGATAAGCTTGTTAGATAAGCAAATCTATGCAGAGAGTCTGTCACTCTCTGAGAAATGAAACTGGGTAGAGGAAAAAGAATCAGATTTACATGTTACAAAATGCTGTTCTTTATTTTAATCGACAGAATTGGATTAGACTCCAGCATCAGCATGCATTTCCCATTGTTTTCTTTTTATATTAACTACAGGAGACTCATTAGAATTTCATGGATGTAATTGTTTCTGGGTTACATCCTCAATTAATGACTATAATTGAAAGATCGGATAGGACTGGGATGACGTGACTGTAATTTAAGTGTAAGACGTCTGGGCCTCTATTTACAACGCATTTGTTATTTTTTCTTCTACTGTGGAGGAGTATTTACGAGAGGCAGAAATAAATGCATTTCAAACAGCAATGTCTCAATCAAAACAATGTGCATATTATGTGCTGGGCGTTGTTTTTCTGGGCTGTTTTGTGACTCTGCAGCCCTCAGCAGGATGCATGTGCATAAAAAGAGCCTGTGCTCAGATCTTCTGGGAGGACTTGGGGGAGGAGAACATGCCTCAACAAAGGAGAGGTGGACCAGAAAGCTATCTCTGTCCTTCTCTATGGGATGTGTTCTCACAACTGTTCAAAACCCAGCACCTCAGCCTGCATATGCCAAGGATTCCCTAATTAGTTTTAGATTATGTCATAGGGAAAGAAAAGAAGCCCCCCACCATCTCTTAATAATGACTCTTCTGCTTCCCTCTTCTTATATTTTCCCTAAAAGTAGATATTAACCTTATTAGCTTTTTGAGCGGTACATCACTGAGTATCTACACACAGGCTTTGAGAGCAGCTGCAAGGGGCCGCGGAACAATTATCTGGGGTTAGCCAGATTTGCTCCAGACTCTGGGATCAGAGAAGCCTGTAGACTGGAGCTCTTAAGTTCAGGGATATCTGCTATTTCTCCATCCAAGGTCACATGTGGACTGTGTACCTCATTATGTCTCTTTTTCAATAGGAGTGACCTTTATTTCTCTTGTGAGTCTATTGATCTGGAAGGATGGCAAAGACAGCCACAGGATGGATGGTGTGATAGACGAACTTGAGAGGCCAAGATGTGTGGCTGGACTAACCCACCGTGGGAAGAAAAAGAAAAGTGACACAATTCACAGGCAGGAATGGAGTTAGGAGTCACTGCGGGTGGGAAGGGATGGGCTGCTGGGTCAGAGGTCACTTCATAATAATGACTTGAAAACCTTGTACCTCTTTTTGTAGTTTTCATGCTGACACTGTGAATTGAGAAGTGTTTCTTAATATATTGCCTCTGCTTCAGAAACACGAGGCTGCTTGCTAGAATGCAGATTACCAGACCCTATCGAGACCCGTAAGAATCAAAAATTTTGGGCACGGTCCCAGGAAGCTGCACTTATTCTGACAGACACCGGCGTTTGAGAATGACTGGAGATGAGGGAGTGGAAAGCAGAAGGAATGGAATAGCAGTGACCAGCCAGGGAAGGAAGCTGGGAGGGCGTGGACTGAATCAGACTCACAGATAAGGCGCTGTGAACCAGAGCAGCAAAGTATCTTTCTGTAAGTTATGCCTCACCCAAGTGGCAGAGCCATGGTTTGTGCTTCTGAGTATAAGCCTCTTTGTACCAAGCTTAAGCCAACGGGGATAAGAAAGTGCTAGAATTTGAATGGCAGGTTACAGAAAGAAGGCAACATGCCTTGGGATCCAGGCTTTGAATTTGTTATATATTGAGATATGAACTCTTTTCAAGAATATGATATGGAAGGAAAATATATTCCATTTTCTTTAACCTTCTATTCTAGCCTCATTATATCTGCCCCCTTCATGAATAGTTTTGTACATGGTTGCATATAAATTATAAAATTATACTTGCAACTTTTTTTGTTAAATTGATATATATATTTTAGATTTATCATGGTTCTAACTTATAATTTTGATATATTGATTAAGGCATGCTAGCACACCTTTGCTAACAACTAATAATTTCTTAAGAAATCCATCTGTACACTACTTCAAATCATCTTGTAGTACCACTGGGTACTACATATACTGAACTTTTGATATAGTGCTTTCATCAGTTTTATCTTCTGCTCAAGACAGATGACTCCCTTGTGCCCCATTATCTAGGACCTATTTCCATGACCTCAAACCATCATTGTACTGTATTGGTTTGTTCAGCATTGCTCTTGGGTTTTTTTTTTTTTTTTTACTTTTTTAAATGTTTATTTATTTATTTTGAGAGAGAGAGAGCATGTGAACAGGGGAGGGACATAGAGAGAGGAGGAGACAGAGAATCCCAACAGGCTCCACATGGTAAGCATGGAGCCCTTTGGGGGCTCAAACTCCAGAACCTTGAGATCATGACCTGAGCCAAAACCAAGAGTCTGATGCTTAGCCAGCTGAGCCACCCAGATGCCCCTTCCAACACTCAGTTCTAACTGAATTTCTAACAAGCTCCCTTCTCTCTTCACCTCCCAAATGTGACTACTTTATGGAAGATAATCTCCCTTATTGACACGGTGTTAGTAAAATGTTTGATTGATGAATCAATTCATAAATGGTTTCAGACCACCGAGTAAAATTTTAAGTGGCATTGCATTACTCAAATGACAAGTATTAAAAAATGAACAAATAAATATTATGCTGATTTATTTTATGGAGAAAATAAAACAGTGAAGCGTTAGAGGGGGAGAGACCAGAAGGTTCTTACTTTTTCTCTGAGAGAGGATGACCTGAATAATGAGAAGGAGCCAACAATGAGATGATCTCATTCAATGGTACATGTACAAGGAGAAAGTATACAAAAGACCCTGAGATGGGGGTGAATTTGAAGCCGTGAGGGGTTAGAAATAAAGCTCAAAAAGAAGACAGTAGCAACAGAAGAGATTAAAGAGGTAGGGAAGAGTAAAAGCTTTCTGGCTCTTAGAGATTACAGTAAGGAGAATGAAGTACATCCTAAATGCAGTGGAAGCCACCAGAGGGGATTCCAAAGGTAGGACCCTAATCTAGTCTCCCCATCTGGGTTCTGGGGAGAAAAAAAAACGTATCTCTCCTTATTCGATGGGCACTCATTTGCCTTTCTGTGTCCACCAGTTTTCCTAGCTCATCTTGTTCCTTTTTGACTTTAGCTTCCTACTATAAAGAAAATATAGTTAATTTTAATTCCATGTTTCCCAAACTTATTTGACCACAAACTTTTCCATGAAATGTCTATTACCTTCTTTGGGAAGGCATTCTAGACATATAAGCTACCTGGATCCTTTTTTATAATTGTGAAATAGATATAGTCATTTTTTTGTTGATTAGCTTTTGTATTAGGCTTTTCCAGAGGAAAGAACATCTATCTATCTATCTATCTATCTATCTATCTATCTAAATCCATCTATCAAAAGAGATTTATTTTAATGAACTAGCTCGGGCTATTATGGAAGCTCATAAGTCTGAAATGTGTAGGCAGGTCTGTCAGGCTGGAGACCTACAGAGTAGCCAGTACTGAAGTTCAAGTCTGAAGGTCATCTGCTGCAAAATTCCCTTTTGCTCTGGGGAAGTCAGTCTTGTGTTCTATTCAGGCCTTCAACTAATTGTCCCACCCACATTAGGAACAACAGTGTACTTTACTCAAAATCCACTGGTTTAGGGGCTCCTGACTGGCTCAGTCAGTTAAGCTACTGACTCTTGATTTCGGCTCAGGTCATGATCTCAACAGTTCATTAGTTCGAGACCCCATATCAGTTTCAAACCTGCACTGACAGTGCAGAGTCTTCTTGGGATTCTCTCTCCCCCTCTTTTTCACTATTTCCTCTTCTCTTGTGCTCTCTTTCTCCCTCAAGATAAAAAAAAAATAAACTTAAAAAAATTTTTTTAACTCCACTTGTTTAATCTCATCCAAAGCAACCTCATAGAAACATCCAGATTAACATTTGACTACATATCAGGGTACCATGGCCCAGCCAAGCTGACAGATAAAATTAACCATCATATTTTTCTTACAAGACAAAGGAAGAAAACCAATTTTTCCATTTTAAGGAATCGTTCTGTATTTCATCACAGATGGATTTGGATGTATGCACTTTTTGTGCTGCCAGTAAATTAGTAACCATGGAATTAACAATCTCCTTCCAATAATGGTCATGTTTATTAAAGGCTTTTCTGAAATAAGTGTTACAAGTCCAGTAATCAGACTGTAAGAGTTAAGTGAAGAAGACTAGACCAAGGGTAAGAACACAAACTAGGTTAGGATAAAAATAAAGGAAAGAAAAAGATGGATAAGAATTTCCTGTTGAAATTCTCTAGTAAAAGAGAGTAGTGACAGCTGGGGGTAACCTAAGCTTTGTTGCTGAAGAATGGGATGATGACTTTTTTTTTTTTAAGAGAGAAGCTTTAATTGATCAGCACTTCATGCAAATGAATAATGTAGGTGAACCTTATCAGCATGCTGGAAGCTTACAATTATTCAAATTACACAAAGCCATCAAATATGTGGAAATCAAAACAACAGAAAGAGCCATTAATTCCTGTTCTGTCCCCCAGCATTCTAGGGTTTTACCCACATTTGTGATGGGAAGACACTTCAACCTTGAAATTAAACAGAGAACACGGTGTGGTAATTTAGTCGCACATTCACCATTTAATTGTTTTAAAGGTGATCCAAACAGATGTACAACAGTGAAGTGTGCACATTTTTAGTGTGCAGTCCAATTCTATTTGTGTCTTGCATGATGGATTTGGAATTTCAGATCATTCTAGTTAATAGAAAATGTGTTAATTAAGATTGGTTTAGAGGTGGTGTTTTTGGAGGATTAAAAAAATGTTTCATTTGAGCACCACATTTCCATTCTGAGAAGCTAGAGTGCTTGGAAAGTGAATATTTTGGATTTGAAATATCTCTTAAACAAATCATCCTTCACACACTGGAATTCGGTATTTTCTGAGTTAGAAGACATCTATCTATCAGTCCTCAAAGGACTGTTTCCCTTCCTCCCTCCCAGATCTCCCCTGTCGCTGCATGCACCTGTGACACCAATAGCTTAGGACAGTGGCTGCCAGCCAGAGTCCTGGACCATCACTGGATACAGAGGCCCTGTAGAATGTGGGCTGGAAGGGAAAGTCACACCAAATGGGTCCATCCACTTGTTCCCGTCGAGCCAAATACCAATTGTAATGTGGCCAAAAGGACCTCCACCTGTGTGTCTTAAAAATGCTTCATTTAAAGATGTCAGGAAATGGCCTAATGGTAAATAATGTCACACACACAAAATATTCGTTAAGGAGATATGATGGTCTGGAAAATTCACTGCCACCAGCAAGCTGTATGGCGTAGGACAAGTTATCAATTTTTCTGTGCCCACATTCTTTCATCTGCGAGATGAACACAACTAAAATGCATTGAGGTTGTATTATGTCCTATGCACTTTTCATTCTTAATCCCTCTCGACCTTTACGACATTATGAAGTAGGCAACATTATACACACACTCATTCTTTTGCTGAAGGGATACCTGATGCTTAAAGATGTTGAGTATTGCCCAGTGCCGCACAAACATGGCGGCAGGATTTGAAAGCAAGTTTTCCATAATCCTTGACTTTAATTACAGACCTGATTTCCTGTATGCCAGTTAGTGCCTACTTCATTGGATTGATCCTGGGAAAAATTTATGTAATGCATGTAAAACGCGTAGTACAAATATCTGAAAGTAAATGTTAACTTTAGCACCTGAAAATAGCAGCAGCAACAACAGTCTTTGTAAGTAATTTTCTTCATTAGTCCCCTTCCAATATTCCCCTCGCCTCTCTTCAGTGCTATTGCATCTAGAGTCAGTACCATTTAACTGGTATCTCTCCACGTAATTGAAATCTTTTCATTGTTCACTAATTATTTTGTGAATGAATATGTTGTCTCTACAGTTTGAGTTGTTTTATGGAAGGAGAGCCAAGCACCAACAGGCTTTTGCTTAGAAAATCAGCATCTCAGCTCTTCCACTGGACCTTAAGGAAAAAAAAAACAACCCTCAGAAGTTCAGCTTTCTCATTTCTGAAAAGGGAATAATGACACTTATTCTTCACCTCTGTCAGCACTAGAACAAAATTCAAATGAAAGCAGTCATATGAAAGGCTTTATAAGCATCAATGAGCCATAGAAATGTAAAGGTAGTATTAGCAAGGGTTATGACATCTTCTGCTTTCTTTCCATTCATCCATTTTTATGTGTCTATCAACATAAAAAGCAATAATTTTTGACTTGCAAATTTTACCATTAGCCTCAACTGTTGAATGACACAATGAAAGGAAGATGCATTCACATTTTGTTTTTATGTGAATAAATTATGGGGAACTGTTTTTCCTTTTTATTCCCACCCCCACCCAGTGGCAAATGAGCTCATTTTATTCATACTTACTTAGACCAAACTTTCGAATTTCTTTCTGGAAAATATTTAGGCTCTAAAAGTCCATGTAAGCTAATTAATTTGTATGAGATTGGTTGGTTTGCTTCAGATGGTGTAATAAGTTGGGTTCCTCCTGAAGAAGATTGAGATTTAAATATAAGAAGGCTATAGGGAGTGCTCTTGAGTTCAAGATCTCTGGACAACGAGATGAAAATAGGATTGGGCAGAGGGAAGAGGTCACCTTGATCTGACTCAAGAAAGTTCTTGGCTGATCTTATTGGGAACTCGAAAGTGAGATGATCCTTCAGAATTGTCCTGACTTGGGGAGAAGTGACTGAGTCTTATTTACCTCTACAACAGCCAATTTTGGATCTGCACTGCCTCAGGAAGAGGGTGTAGCTTTAGGTGAGTTAGCTCTTCAGACAAGAGCAGGTTCCAGAATGGACTGATGGCCAGATACACTGGCAGCTGATGAGGAATCGTGCTCTAAGTTCTGAAAGTGGCCCTGGGCAGTGTATTGCAGTATCCACCACATATGGCAATGCACCTGTTTTACCAGATCTATATGAATCTCATCTACAGCCTCCTGGGGAATGATCACACAAATTCAGGCAAGTCAGTACTTCATGTGTATTTCTGTCTACATTTAGAAAGAAATAACTCATATTATGTTGAACCTTCTATTAGGCTGAAATCTGACTCCAGATTCCTTAATCCTCAAGGAGATGATTCTGTGGGAATGCTGCTGAAGAGCTCAACCTGGCACTGGAACACAGAGAATAGTACAATACTTGGAACTCAAATAATCTTTGCTGGAGGAATGAATTGCCGCGTGATGAGAATTTATGTAGCTCATGGCTATGGAACCTGTCTCTACTCACTGTTATACTTTCAGCCCCTAAGGAAGAGTAATGGCTAATAGGTTTTGAATATTTACTATATACTAGACACTGTTCTGAGGGATTACATATGTTAACTATATTAATATCGTAACACTATAGGATGGGCGTTATAAACCACATTTTATAAACAAGAAAACAGGCTCAGAGAGATTAAAATGTATACTTATAGTTACATGTCTAGTAAATAATGAAAACTGGAACATTTTCTTACATTTCCTATGTAAGATGGTAAATTGCACCTCACATTTTAATTCTTATTCATCTTCCCAACCTTTCCTTTTTCTTTTTGTCATATATATTAATTTCCTATGGCCTCCCTAACAAAGTATCACAAACTGCATGGCTTAAAACAACAGAAGTTTATTCTTTCACTCTTCTGGAGGCCAGAAGTAAAAATTCTAGGTTGTGGCAAGGTTGGTTCCTTCTGGAGATCTCTGAGGACAAGTTTGTTCTATGGCTTTTTCTTAGCTCCTGGTGTTACCAGCAATCTTTGGCTTGCACACACACCACTCCAATCTCTGCCTCCACTGTCACATGGTATTATTCTTTTTGTTCATGTCTGTCTCTGTATCTCTTCTGTTTTTATAAGGACACTAGGCTTAAGGGCCAACTTAATAGAGAATGACCTCGTATTAACTTGATTACATCAGCAAAGACATTGTTTCCAAGTAAGATCACATTCACAGGCACCAGGGCTTAGGAAATCAACGTATCTTTCGGGGAGCATAATTCAACCCATAGCACCAAATAATTGTCAAGCAGATTATTCTCAGAGAAAACGCTAATTTGATCAATGAGTATTTCTTATATATCTAAAATGTATATGGTGTGAGGCATTGGAAGAAGAGTGGTTAAGAAGACAAACTCTCTACCACTCACTCAAAATATTTATTAATCACCAAATGTTTATCAGGCACAGATCCAAGAACTGAGAATATAGTAATGAATGGGATAAAGTCTCTGTTCTCAAGCAGTTTATCTTCAAGTGGGGTAGACAATAAATACATTAACTGATATGATAGTTTGTTTTTTTCAATTTTTTAAAAATGTGTATTTATTTTTGAGAGACAGAGAGAGCATGCATGAGTTGGGGAGGGGCAGAGAGAGAGGGAGACACAGAATCTGAAGCAGGTTCTAGGCTCTGAGCTGTCAGCACAGAGCCCAACACAGGGCTTGAACCCATGAACCATGAGATCATTACCTGAGCTGAAGTCGGATACTTAATGAACTGAGCCACCCAGGCACCCCTGAATATGATAGTTCTGACACTAAAACGTGCTATGAAAAAGATAAAGTAGGGAAATGTGAGAATGAGTGACTGGGGGAGGTTAGACACCTTTATCTAAAGAGTCAAAGAAGATCTCTCTGAGAGTGAAATTTGAGTTGAGACCTGAGTGACTACAAACAGGTAGCCATGCAGAGACCTTGGAGCAGAGAATCCAAACAGAAAGGCATCCAAAGGCAAAGACCCTGGGTGGGAATAAATGTAGAATGTTCAAGAAAGAGAATGGAAGATATTCTCCATAAAGTGTACGACCTAAGGAAATATGAAAAGAAATCATTGGGTAAAGGGATTGGCTTTTATCATCCTTTCCATTGGAAGTTATTTGAAGGAATTATTAAGGAAAATGACTTGAATATAAGTTTTAGAAACAAACATTGCTCTGGTTGCACTCAGTAGGGTAGACTGTAGTGGGATGGGAGCAGAATCAAGAAGGCCACTTTGGTGACTATCATATGAATGCAAACAAAAGATGATGAGACCGTGTGCTAGGATTGTAGTATCGAAATTGGTCAGAGGGAGTTGGGACAGAGATATGTTTTAGTAGTAGAGAGGATGAAACCTTGTCATTAGTTGGATGTAGGGTCTGAATAAAAAAGAACTTGAGTAGGACACCTCTCCATCAAAGACCTTAAGTATAATGGGAAATGGCACAGAAATGGACAATTTTAATTTATTGTGATATGTGCTACAATGGGAAGAAACCCAGAGGGAATTCCCAGAACCATTTGGGGAAACTTGAGAGAGGCTAGAGTTCCCTCAAGAATAAAGGGAAGCCTGGGTCTTTAGGCCCACCAAAGTTCTCTCAGAATTTATGATGGGCTCTCTCAGAGATGGAACTTTCATGGCTTAATAAGACCCTATATCACATTTTCCTATAAAACATCATCTGTATCAGTATATAACAAAACCATCAGCCTTTATAATTACAATTGCTCTGTATTAATCACATTAAGGAAGAAACATACTATTTCTAAATTCAGGCACAAAAGTTCCTATAATATCTAAATAGATTGTAACTTTATGCATGCACTGTCTCATGTTTGCCTCATTTTATTTTTCTAATATTAGAAGTTTAGGTTGACCTTGACTGAGTATTAGCTTTTCTTGTTGTTCTTCAAGGCTTCTGACCACTCATTCATGCACTGTTCCCCTTGAAGATCTTCCCTTCTGTAATATCTTCCCCAGCACTGGCCACCCCACTGACACACTATTGGAGCTCTATTTATTTCACCCCATCTGCATGGTAAATTATTCCGACATATATTTTGTTAGCCTCTGATTTAGGGGGTGGTTTCTGCGATATATCTGCATGAAAATATGTTAAGTCTTCAAACAAGCCATGACCTCTTGGAACTGTGCCTGAAATACAAATTTTATAACCATTTGGGAGAGTGAGTTAACTTTACCATTCATCTGCCTAGTCATAGATTAGGGAGCAAGACATAAAATCAATGTTTTCATAATCAAGTGTGCTTTTCTATAAACATAAAACTTCTAAATAAAATATTCAGCATAAATATTGATTAAAGTAAGCTATAAAGGAAAGGTCTAGAAAAAAGATAAAATGGAGCAAGATTTAACCAATTATAGTTGGAAAGTCACAGATTTTACTTTACTCTCAGACACGTACATGTCTATATATGCACATATATGTATGCATTATGTATGTGTATAAAATTCAACTTCTGATATTCTCTCAGAATTAATTTCCACATCCTGAATTCTACTCTTTAAATTCATAAATCTTTCAGTGCTATGCTGGGAGCTAGTGGCATTTGAAAGCTTAATGCATATCTACTTTGGGTAGGCTTTTATATAGATACCTCTTAATTGAGTAAAGAGTGGTTAGCATTTTTACCATCTCAGTTCTTTCATTAATCCATTCAACTGACCATGTAAGGCCACCCTGTTTTCATGGTAAAGGGAACAAAACCAAATCTCTTTGTGTCACTTTCTCTTAAAGTGTATTGAGAAAAGGTAACTAATATGTATCAATTCTCCTTTCTTTTCTTAGAACTGATTTAAGAAATGTATGTGTGTTCCAGTTATTTGCCCTGTTTTGTTAAGTTCTCATTTTACCATCTACTTTTGAAAAATGGTCATTAACTTTTCTATAGCATGCTTAAACCACTGCCCCCTTAATTTTAAAGATATTGAACTATGCTGCCATGGATATTGTAACACATCTTAAGCAAATCATACTGTTACTATTTTAAGTGAAACCAGGGAATAGCTTGTCCCAAAACAGTAAGTAGTTTTCCCAGTGGAGATAATTATTCCTTTCAGTACAGTTCAGAACAAAAATGAAGATCATCAGTTTAGTCCATAAATAGAAATATACTCTAGATTGCCCTGTCTTGGTAAATACATGGAGAAAAAAAAGAGCAAGCAAAGTCAAGTGAAAAAAAAAATTGTATGGATTTTTTTAATAGAATGTGAAAAAAAATCTGAAAGCCTACTCTAAAACCTCACAGTTTCTAAAAGTGAAAGAAATTTCACAAAAGCACATATAGGAATTTTTAAAAAATCTGAATACTTAAGATTTGCTTCAGTAAAACACCTACTGACCTGTAATATCTTGGAGGTGAAGTAATCAATCAGAATAACAAGACTTTCCTAGAACACTGGATTCTAACATTAATACAGAATCAGAACCAAATGCAGACATCAGGTCTCAAGACCCACATCTTCTCTTAAAAGTAAAAGATGGGAGCTAGAAGATGACAATATGGTAGCATGGAGAGGCCATCTAAACAATTATAACTAATTAAGCAACCGCTTTAAAAATATGTCGTGTTGTCTTGTCACTGTGTACTTTCCTGTTAAATGAGCTCCTAGAAATTCTATCATTCCTAATCTTTTGTGCAGGTGCTGATGCTTGATGGTTTTTGATAGCAAATGAGAGAAAACGGTGAAAGAAGGCTCACTGTGCTTTAAGTCATCTGGTAAGTCCTTTGAGAAGAACACCATTAGAGAAATGTTGATTTCCACATCGCTATCCTCTCTAGCACGCTGCTATTATTAACTGGAGAGTAACGCATAAAAGAAAACATCAATATTCCAAGTATAAGTTTCATATTCATGGCAATAATGAGGATTAACATACTGTTTTTTTTTTAAATAAAAATATGTTCTGGAAAATAGATCACATATATCATTAGTGTATAATGGCATTGTTTAGAAATTTGGGGAAAAAAGAACGATTTTATCTTAATTAAAATATTTTTCTGAAGGGATTCACTTTCACATAATTAAGTGTTCCTGAGTGCTGGATGACATTATCTTTTCAATAAAAATAGACAAAAATGTAATCATTATAACTATTTCATGGAAAAATTTATAGTAGGTTGTATATAGAATCAGTTCCCTCTGTTGCAGTTTTTATTTTTCCTTTGGAATTACTCTGACCTGAACCATTACAAATCACAATTGACATAATTAACGTTGTGCTGTTTTCTGATGTTTGAGGGCATTAAATATCACTATTTGATTTTTTTATTTAAAATTTTTTTTTGTAATTTACTCTTACTGTTTAGATAGCTTCATCTGTCCATATGACTAGGCAGTAGTGTACATCTCCTGATATGTCCTTGAATGTTCATAGACTAGGGGAGAAGCAGCTCACCAGGGTGATACTCGGGGATAAAGAGGTATTGGATAAAATGTAGAGTAATTAGGAAAAAGAGTTATGTCTTCTGCAAGTCACATGAGTGAAAACATAGCTTTTAACTTTTTAATTTTGTAAAAGGAGAATTTTCTTCCTTATATTGGCCTATATCATCCGTTAGTATGTATTTGCATTCATTGAACTATATGTGGGCTTTTATTTTCTAAATCAAGAAAATAGAAGCAATTTTGTTAGAGTAGAGAGGGACATAAATGGAGAGGCATAGAATAGCTTTTGTTCCTTCAACCTTTATTATTGTCTTTGATCATTTAGTGTCGGAGAAGCTATTTTGATGAGTGACTTTGGGAATCTGTGTATACCCATTCTGTTTGGGGATCCGGAAGACGAAAAGAGCAAACGAATAGGAGAAGTCAGTTCTTATCCACCTCTTCTGAAAAACCCACATTGCATCTTTGACAGCACTGAGAGGCAGCCTTCCTGTTGCAAATGTCATCAAGGTAGCAGCAATGAATAGGCTCTTTAAGTGCTTTGTTAGGCATCCTTCTTCAAAAGCGAGATCCAGAGCAGAAGTAGAACATGATGGGCACCACATGTATGCTGTAGCTGACAGTTTGGCTTGAGTTGCAAACAACACTTGTAGCGTTCCTTGGGGGATGTCCTGGCCAACATCTGGGGACCATAAAGAGCCTGGTGGTTCTGCAGGCACGAGAACAATGATAGGAATATTGGTTTATTGATTTCATTGTAGGTTTACTTGTATTTATCGAATGATATGGCCTAATATGTGGGGTTATACATTTTAGCCTATTTTAGTTTTAGTCTCGGAGTCCTAAACATAGAATGAAGCTGAGATCTCAAAATATGGGGTTAAGAAACTTGGTGGTAGCTGTCAGGGTGATGTGCCATTATAAAGATTTGTTTCTCAGGTGAAGTCTGCTGCAGACCAGATGTCTTCCATTTTGAGTCATGCCATGTGGAAGCCATGACTTCCATGTTCACTGAAACAGAGGAAGGAAGGAAAGGATAGAGGAGGTTCCTCACTCTTGGTACCAAAATCGGTAGTCGGGGTTTTCCAGAGAAAAAGAATGAATAAGATACAGATTGATTATCTATCATTCTATCATTCTATCTATCTATGTATCTATGTATCTATCTATCTATCTATCATCATCTATCTATGTATCTATCTATGTATCTATGTATCTATCTATGTATCTATCTATCTATCTATCATCATCTATCTATGTATCTATCTATGTATCTATGTATCTATCTATCTATGTATCTATCTATATCTATCTATCTATCTATCTATCTATCTATCATCTATCTATCTATCTATCTATGTGTCTGTCTATCAATTTATTACAAGGAATTGGTTCACCTGATTATGGAGGCAGGCAGGTCCCAAGATCTGCAGGCTGAATTAGCAAGCTGGAGACCAGAGGAGTTAATGGTTTAGTTCTAGTCCAAATGCAGGAAAAACAAACAAACAAACAAACAAACATGTCCCAGTTTAAAGACAGTCAGGCAGGAAGAATTCTTTCCCTGACTCAGGGGAGGGTCAACCCTTTGCTTCTGTTTAGGCCTTCAACTGATTGGATGAGTCCCGCTCACATTAGAGAGAACAATCTGCTTTACTCAGTCTACTTAAGGAATCTGAATGTCAATCTCATCCAAAAACTCATTCACAGAAAACCCCAGAACAATGTTTGACCAAATGTCTGGGCACCTCATGACCTAGTCCAGTTGACACATAAAATTAAGACGTCTTCCCCTTGTCAATGAGGCACTTAGACACACCTCTTTAACCTTCAAATACAGACAATAACAAGATCAGTATTCTACCAAATCTAATACAACAAACCTGATTACAACCCAAAACACATATCCTCTTCCCCAGAAAGGGACGTAAAATCTATGAGTGAGGTGTACTCTTCTCCTCAGTATCCTGAAGTTTAAGTATGATATAAGGTTAACAATACTTAAACACTATGATATAAAATCCATATACCTTATGTTACATGGTAAGGGAATAAGAAGGGAAAGAAAATAGTTACTTGCTTAAATGTATATACTTGTGCCACACACACACACCCATGCTACCCCCAAACATATTCATAACAAAATAAAGAGGAAATATTCTTGACAATTTCAGTTCTTCTTTCTGTAACTGGTTACGTGGTTGTAGCTAGTATTTATAATTGCCTTCTTCTGCTTCTTATTCTATATTCTCTTTGGCTTCAGCAGGCACTAGCAAGCCAAGACTAGTGTATTCTTTACTTGGGGTGGTGACCCAAACCCTCATACCTAGAGGGTCTCGTGGGGGTGTTAGGGAATGTAGAGGACTACCTGGGATATTGGGTGAGCCCTAAATATTTCCAATATGATATTTGAACTTCACAAAGTGAAAAGTAGGACAGTCATTGAAAATCAATTGTACCAAAGCTAAAAAACCGGACACTCGTATTTTTGGACCATATGAGGCAGTTTTTATTTGGGGAGTGATCCTATGTTCTTTGCCTAAATGAAGAAAAGCCTGTTTTTATGTCTCAGTTCTATACACCCCCTACTGATTTTTGCCCTTCATGCTGATGACCTAGCCATACAGACTATTTCCTTGGGGATTCTCAGGCATTTTCACAATAGAGTCTATATTAATTAACTGTGAAGTGATCCAAGCAATTAATTAAGCAGGCTAAAAGTTCACAGTAGACTCTGCCATCATGTACTGATTTTTAAGGTGTAGACAAGACTCTTTACTAAATATTCCTTTTTCAGTAAAAGTAACTTTTGGGAATAGGCAAACCAAAAAATAATGTTACATGGACTTATTCTATTGTTTACCCCCAAAGTATGGTGCTGCTATACTATCTTCTGATTCAGAGACTATCATACAGAAATAAAATTATAGGAAACAAGTATATTTTTATATTTAAAGATATCCCTCATGAGCTTTGTGCTTTACCCAAGACTAAGGGCAAAATGTAGGTATGCTTGGGGCGCCTGGGTGGCTCAGTCGGTTAAGCGTCCGGCTTCGGCTCAGGTCATGATCTCACGGTTCGTGGGTTCGAGCCCCGCATCGGGCTCTGTGCTGATAGCTAGCTCAGAGCCTGGAGCCTGCTTCAGATTCTGTGTCTCCCTCTCTCTCTGACCCTCCCCTGCTCACGCTGTCTCTCTCTCAGAAATAAACAAGAAAAAAAAATGTAGGTATGCTTGAAGATTTCTTACTTGTCTTTGTCTCAAACCAAACATGATATCATCATCATCATCATTTACCAAAAAGCTACATTTCAGAGAGAATGGGTAGAAACCCCAGAAGAATTGAAGAAATAAAGAACAATTAGGAAGCATGATGCTAAAGGAGCAAAAACTACGAAGCTTTTGCTACCAGTTACTCACATGGTTTCCTAGATCTTTATTTTTGTATTCTCTGGTAGTTTGACTGGAGTATTACCTTCTAGTTTGGTCTCTTTACATGGTATAAATTTTTTAATGATAGCTTTATTAAGTTAACGAAAAAGTTAAATGTATGTTTGTCATCATGTGACTAAAACAACAAATATTTTCTAGCTTAGTGTTTTCCTAACTTCTCTTGGAATGAAGGACATATGGCCTTGACCCAATTAACATGAGGATGAGGTTCTCGCCATCACAACTTACGCCTGTAGAGTGTGTCAGGTGGGGGTACTAGGTATGCTATCTGGTTCTTATTTACTTCATATTCTTCATTAAGAAAACAAGTTTATATACTTTATTATTAAGATTTCTTCAGTGTATGGGAGGGTGTATCAGATATGTATATGTCTGCATGTGTTGGTATATATATTTGTGTGTTTAAGTATGATGCAAAACAATATTTAAAATTAGTTGCAGAGTAGACATGATCAAATCTCTAATTCAGTCTTCCAGTTTTTCTGCTCAGCTTATTTTTTCTTGATTCATAGCCCTGCCTTTAGATTTCATTCTGGAAAAATGTGGTTGATACCATTACTTTGTGACACTATAAATTTCTAGTCAGCATGTTTGGGGGATGGACATTTTTTCTCACACTGAACTTATCTGCTTTGATGTTTCTAACTCCTTCTTAGGTAGGATTTCTTGTGTTATTTTCTTCTCCCACATCAAAGAAATGTCACAAAACCCTGGGATTTTATATCTTAGTGTACAAAAAATTCGAGGGTATGATGTTTAAAAAAATTTAAAGAAAACATCCAAGTAATGCAACTCTGTATAGCCAGGTGTTTCTTGCAGCCATATATTATCATATAGGATGCAGTAATTGAGACCAGGTCCAGAAATCATAATATGTTTCTTTGGTTTACTATGTAATTTACAAAGAATATTCATACATACATGCATACATACCCACATTCAACTCATGCTATACATACTGCAACTCAAAGGAAAGATGGAACAGATATTATTATCCTAATATTATCAACTATAAAATCAAGATCCAAAGAGTTAAATATTTTAGTAGTGGAACTATAATTAGAAATGATGTAGATTAGTGTATTTCAAACAATGTTGGTCCAAGCTTATAGACCTGGTAAAGGATACAACTAGGACTCTAATAGTCTTAGCCAAAGTTCCTTAATAACAAAGGAAATTAAAAAAAAAAAAAACTAGAGAAATCAGGTATATAGATGAAATCTAAAAGGCTAGAATAAGATTACACATGGGCAATGGGGCAAGTGATCACTGTGATCTAGTAATTAAACCTAGAGTGGTTCAAATCACTGAAGAATCCTAGTTCATTAGGGAAAAGTGTTAGGGAGCCATTCACTGGAAATGTGCTAAGTCAATAGGTTATATTGATGTAAAGGTATGTGGTCAGAATAGACAATGCTAACTGTCTGTGTAGAAATTCTGGGTTGTGAAAGGAAGAATTCAGTCATGAGATTCACTTGACAAATCAATGTTTGATGCAGATTGACTCCAAAACTCTAAAAGATAAAAAAAAAAAAAAAAATAGGAAATGAGTAATAATGCTGGCTCAGAGAAGAAATTCGCATAAAAGGAGTCAGAGACACTGTTGATTTGTGGATAAGATTTAATACCAAGGTGGAAGTAGGCACTGTCAGATTGCTGGAACACTGGTCACTCAGGTATGACCTTGGGGAGTTGACTTACGTAGGGTGATTCTCAAATAAATTGAGGAAATTTGACCAGGGAGAGCATTAATACAGTTCATTGAGCTATGAGGCCTTTGGTATCTATAAATACTGGGTACAACTAAACTATCAGCAATCAGTACTAATATAGCTTCTTCTCTGTGATTAGTCTTTTCAGCAATTATAATTGTAAAATTATAATAGTAAAGTACCTAATAAACCCTTTTCTTTGGGTGAGGGGAAGAGGATCTTTAATTTTTATTCAGGAAGTTTTGGCATCTCTCTAGTGGTGGAGTCAAATTTTTTGAAGGGAGTTAGCAGCAGAATCTCATGGGTTCTGTTAGTTTAATGTCAAAGGGTTCTAGGATTCAACTTTGTCACCTACCTTTGTGTGGGTGTAGCAGAGGGAGCAAAGGTAGGATTACTTTCTGTACACTTCAAGAGCAGACATAGGACACTCTAATTTTCCTGGAGATAATATACTCTTGTCTGAGATGACATTTATTGTCAGGGAAGTGTAGGGATCCTTTCTTTGCTACTAATATAATATCCAGGTGACATCAGGCCACAGAGGATACACATTTTCATGGTGCATCAACATTCCTGATTTTGCTATTACCGACAGGAGATATATAATTGGCCTTTTTTCATTTATGAAGTGTTATCATTTGTACAATTTCAGCTTTCAATAATAACATATTTGATTGATAGAGGAAAACTAGGCTTTGAGGGGACCACTTAATGGAACATCCATAGGGTGGCATCTTAGAATATTTGCCAGCAAGGTATGATGAAATCTTTCTGAATAAGTTCAAACTGAGAAGAAACAAGATTAAGTAATATTAAATATTGCAGTGGAATTTGGGACACTAAGGTTGATTGGGCTATTTGTTTTGTGATGTTCCCCAGGGTTATTTTGTTGAGAGTTTGCCATTAAGTGGTCTAATTGTGTCAGTGGATGGGGGCCTTTTCAATTTGCATAATTTCCTCAAGGGACTGCAGCTGCTAATTTGGTGATTAATTATCCATATTACACATTGTTTATTTGACCATGCCTAGATTAATTTCTTTTTCTCAGCAAATCACATTTAGATATGAATTTGCATATCTTGATTACATTTTAATGCCTTGGCTATCATTGTCTCTTCCCTGGACACCTCATCAGATTACAGAAGAGTGCTCAAGCACAGAATGATGGAATGTCTTAAATGACATTGCACATCACTGGACAGATAATGCACATGACTTATTTTTAATGAAGAATGTGTTTTTTTATAATCAAGTGAGTTATGACATCTAACGTACAATATATTTTGTTTTTACCATTTCCATTATGCTATCAGCCGGTTTCAAAAATGGGCTTTATTAACATTTTGAATATTACTATTTGTATATATCTTTATGTCAAAATATTTTATTTCTATTTATCTATAATTTTGTATTTTGTTGTCAGATACTTGCCGTCTGGGTTAATATTCAAGGTCTTTAATTAGTTAATCTCCCACTCAATTTCTTCTAACTTTGAAAACCACTAGGTTTCTGGTGGCACTAACCATAGTTTCCTTACAGTCAAGGACTGTGTGTCAATTTATCTTTTATTTAATCTATCAAGTAGAGTGTGTTTACTGTTGTTACCATTATTATAAAAGTAGATTGTAATTAATATTTATAGCTACACTTTACTGAGCACTATCTAGGTCTCAGATAGTGTTGAGATTTACTTGTATCATCTGCTTTAGTTGTTAAACCATCTTATGAGAAAAGTATTATTTTCTTTGGTTTTAAAGTAAGAAAATAAGTTTTAGAGGCAAGCAGAAAGGAATTTGTTCAAGATAAAATAACTAGGAAGCCGTGTAGCCAAAATTAGAAATGGTCTAACAGGAGGGCCTACACTTTTAACCAACTATATGGATAGAAAATGCTAAGTGATAAATTCTCTTAACCTAAATGAATAAATGCTATTGATCAACATTGAATGACTGCTTTTAATCAACTGAATGGCCACAAAACAATGAGTGTATCGATGGTCTCAATCAACAATGAATAAACGTTCTTTACTAACTGTATGGACATAAAACACGGAGTGAATGAGTGAATGAATGATGGAACATTGCTGTCCTCTACCAGAGATGTGATCATATAAAGAAATTCAATTTCACCCCTTCATCTAACTGACAAGGTAAGAACACACAGGTTCAGGTCCAAGGCCTCCCACCAGTGGGAGCTGGCAGGCTTGATATAAAGAGTATGTTATGGCTAGACTGCTGGAATGAGGCAGAGGTATTAGTCACCTCTCCCTTTCTGCTGCGTTATCCCTACCCATCCCCAGATGCAATACAGAAACTGGGCACCCGAGAAATTTCCAGTTTAGAAGACTGCAAGTAAGTAAAACTCTGTGGGTATATATGGGGAGGAACTTCTTGATGCACTTGACTGCAGCTCTCTTGTTTCTAAGAGAGGCATGCCTCAGGAACCTAAAAACTCATGCCCACATGCTGGTCCCTAATAGGCCTGTGTGCATTACTCATAGAGACTGTGCATTTTAACCACTTTACCAGGGCAGTTTGTACCATGTCTTAGCCATGCTAGGATGTCGAATAAAACTATTTAACTTCTCCACACTTCAGTTTCTCATCTATAAAATGAGAATAAAAACATTCAGAATATATTTTAAATTATATACTTAATATATTAATTACATAACTGTGTAAAATTAACATATCAATTTGCATATGTTGATAAACAAAAATAATTTAAAATAATATACCAATAATAATATTATGGAGTTCTTCTGACAAATAAGTGTTACTGCTTATCAAGTATTTAGACCTTTGCCAAGCACTAAATAAGTTATGCATTATTACTGTTACCAAAACTCTTACATTTTTGTTGTATGCTCATGCTAACCTCAAACTCTCCCAATTCATATGTGGGTAGCCAGTTTAAAAAATTCAATTTTACTACTTCTACTTCCTGCTCTTTCTGGAATGTATTGCTCCTTTCCAGCATATGAAATAATTCTGGAAGTAATCTCTTCATTAAACAGGCATTTATTAAACACTTTCTGCATGTAAAAGAACTTGAACCCTGATCTAAGGAAACTAGCCATCTAGATGGGAAATTCTTTGGCAAATAAATGCAAAATATATTTTAAATATCATAGTGGTGGGAATCTACAGTTCTCTGGAAGCTGCAGAGGGAAATGATTAACTCTGGGTTGGAAGATGAGGAAGGCTTTACCAAAGACAAGTTAGGAAGCAGAAGGGGGAGGGAGGGGCACTCTCAGACAAATGTCTGTAAATATTTAGAATTTATGTCTGTGAATTTATGAGAAATCTCGGTGAGATTTCAGTAAAGTGTCAATATTATTTGTGTTTGTGGAAAACTCTTATCTTCTAAATTTGCAAAACTAACTTAATTCTGCTTTTAACTTTTAAATAGATATTATTGAAAGGATGTCATGCTAGTGTTGAAATCTGTACAGATCTGTAGGAACATCTTGTAGATGAGAAGTATCACTGTCTTTCTGCTTCTACCCTGTATTTCCCGGCACCTCGGCAAGTGGCGTTAGGTTGATGAGGGAGAAGGAAGCCAAGGAATTATCTTAAAGTCATCGAATGAGTTAGTAAAAAGATCTAGGCTTATACTCACTGACTCTGGGTTTATTGCTGTTCTAAAGGAGCTCCTCAAGGCTTCCTAAGTTGCTGAATGTAGCGAAAGATGATCATGAGTGGTGGAGAGTTTAAAGCAATGTCTAGTTAACTTGAGAGTGAGGCACGATGGAGCATTTCTAGATAAGTAAAATGTCTCTTCTTCTCTTTGAATTAAAAAATGTATATTTTTCTGTTTTTATAGAGGAGCTGTAAGTAAAGATACGTGCCAGTTTGTTCTCTATGAAATGCAAGAAAATATGTTTCTTTCCCAAATGTTTTGAAAAGACCAAATGTGGAGAATTCCTGGTGGGATGCTTGACACTGTAGGTGTTGATGTGCTGTGAACTGTGTCATGGATTTCACTACATGTCATAGTAGAAAGGATCATCAGCTGAGAACCACAACATGGGTTTGATCTCCATGTGTTCTTAGACAAATTAAGCTACCTCTTTGATCTTCCATTTCTTTATCTATAAAATAGGGATAAGAATATCTTCACAGGGTTATTATAAAGAGAGAATAAACAATTACTTGAAGGTGCTCTATGATCATTAAGGCCTAAATTAAATGTAAAAGCTTTAAATGTGGAGAGTAACTGTACAAAATGGATTGAAAGTGTGTCTGACAAGTGGCTTTGGCTTTGATAGAATCCCGTTGAATCTTGACTTTAGGGTTATTTGGAAGGCTGATTCTCTTATCTAAAAATGGAAAGTTGTGAGGATCAAATAAAAAAGTATGTGAAAGCGTTGTGTGTCCACTGTTGAGTGTAGAGTAGGTGTCCCCTAAATAGTTCTTTTCTTCACTTTTTCTCCCTTCCTTCGTCCTCTCCCTTTTCTCTACGTTTCCCTCCCTTCTTTCCTTCTCCATCCCATCCTTCTTTCCCTCCTTTTCTTCCGTCCTTCCTCCTCTTCTTCCATTCCTTTCTTTCCACTACCTCTTCACAAATTCATAGCCATGTGTTATAGCCAATCTCTTACTAATATTAGTCTCTTATTTACTATTTGTCTACCCTTTTTTTACTCTACACCTCTAAAAAGAGTCGTTTTATTTCTCAAACACTGTGTAACCATTCCCAGACTGCATCCTGTTAGCCTCAGAAATACTCTTACCATTTATCATGACTTCTATTCACCCTACAGGCTTCAGACAGGCTCGGCTTCCCTGTGTCACCCACTCCTTCCCTGCCACAACCAAGGCTAGTCAGCATAGCTGGACAGGGTCACAAAACTCTGATGTGCCCTTTATGTTTTTCATACTTTGTAACATTACTGAAGCTTCATAGCTACTTAGTAATTTTTGTAAACTCCTTACTATAAGAGTCATAGTGACTGTTCCAGTTCTCTTACAACTTCTTATTTATTCCATTTGCATGGCATTTAGCATATTCTACCTTATGGTGTATGTGTGTGCATGTGCGCACGGATGTGTATGATTCTTGACTGTACATTTTAGGGGTCAATCTTAAGTTTTAATAGATTTTTGTATCTCTTATCATATCTAGTGAATTTATATTCATTTATTTAACAAATATTTATTGAATTAATAATGTGTTTGACATGTTCTGAGCATAGGGAATTATTTCAGCAGTATCCCAAATGAGCATGCTTCCTGCTTTTATGGTACTCATATTCTATCAAGGGACAGACCAAAAAAATGTTAACAGATAAATAACCAAGATAATAGAAGCCAGGTTAGTTATTCCCCCTTAAGACTGTGGATTTTCCTTTGAGAAATGATTAAAGTCACATCATTCTTGTCTGCCTTTGGAGCCGCTTAGGGGTGATATGGATATCTTTGGTAATGCCCTACAAGATTATTACCATCATTGACAATAACAGTGAAAAGAATCCTTGATTAGATGGCAAGGGACCTCAGTTCCAGCCACGACCTACTCATGAGTTCTCTCTCAGCCTCGGTGTCCTCACCTGTGAAATGAGGAAGTCAGCCTGGATAATTATAAAGATCCTTCCCAGCATAGCACTGTGTGTCTCTAAGGCCTATGATGTTGCTATTCATACGTAGAGGCCCCAATTGATCTGTCAAAGTATGCAGAATATCTTTGAAAAGACACTATAAATGTCTCTGGGAAGTTTCATTTTAATAACTATTAGGACAACAGGAATACTGTGTCTTTTATTAACTCTGTCTGTTCCCTGGTGCTGATAGTATCTTCTGAATATAAATTGCACAATATAATATAATAAAGCATAGTTTAGAATTGTTTTCATAATAGTGCATGCCATAGTCCTCGGCCATAAAATAAGAGCTGAAAGTACATCTTGTTCTGTAAACTCATAATTTTCAGCTGTCTAAAAACCGGTGTAAAAAGGAAATTAATAAGGGAAAAAGATTTCACAGCATGCACACTCAGTTATAAAAAAGATTATGTTCTTGATAGAAAAAAATACCCAGAACCTTCATTCTTCTGGTATTTGATAACCTAAAAAAATATTTGTATATTTTAATCTTTGTTGTTGCTAATAATTATCACTGTTACATTTATTATTCTTTATTATTTATTCTTTATTTATTCTCTCAAAAAGCATTTGTGTATGAGTCACTATGTACTCAACTCTACTGTCATATCAGCTTATGTATATTAAAAAACCTTTTACTTATTATTAGATGTATTATTTATTGTATTATTATTTAATGTATTAAATGTATTACTTAGTGTATTAAAACTATAATATTAAAAATGTATAAAATATGTATATTAAAAGAAAAGCTCCAGAAGCTTGGACAACATGAGATTTTACATTCAGGATAAGTGAACATCTAGTTGAAGTTGAATATGTTTCATTTGAGTTTTGCCAATCTGTGGGATTAGTTTAAAAATAATTTGGAGCACTGGTCAGTTATCTTTGAGCTATCGTTAATTAACATGCTCATATGACAAATGAAAGGTCCAAATTAGATGCAAACTGCTCATGGCAGTGGAATTCTGTCAAGCAACTGTCTGGTCGTTGAGACAGGAATTACTGGTTTGATTTCTGTGGCTCTGGATGATATAATAATAAGATCAATAATACAGTCCTAACATTTGCCATGGGCTTTGTTCTTTCAGTTCATAACCATCGTTTCACCGTATTCTTGGAGCAAAGTGGGAGAAATATGGCAAAGTAATTGCCTTCAAAATGCTTATGTGGAAGACTCACAGTTGCAATGGGTGTGATACAAGCTAAGAAGGGGTGGGGCGGAATAACACGCTCATGTAACCAGTCTCACCTTAGAAAGATTTAGTGGACAAATTTATGCATTGTGTGTTTTGACTCCCTAAAATCTTTTAAGTAGGTATGATGATCTGTGTTGTACAGATAAATAAATTAAGCCAGAAACTACATCAAGTTCACACAGGTAGAAATGATGACACCTGGAGTTATTAACCCCTGGTTCCAAAGCCTTTGTCTGTTGCAGAAGAGATTGCCATCCCTATATCATTCCCAGGAGCTTGTTTGCTGATGGGGGAAATGATTAAGAGAATATCAGTTGATTAATTAAAAAAGCAGAAACAATGACAATGTATATGTGTATACACACCAACATACACATCCCTGCATATACACAAAATACATATATAAACACACATGGGTTCATACATACACATACATATTCTGCTATTTTCGAGTCAGTGGAATAAGCAGCATGGTATAAGATAAAAATGGGCTTTTGGATCCAGATGGCAGAGTTTAGATTCCACTTCCCAATGCATGCATAGCGAAACTGGTCCCTACATCCTTTTAGAACTTCACTTTCCACATTTGTAAAATGACATTAATAATTACACTATTCCTGTATGTTGAATACTGCACACTCAATAATGTACTTGGAAGCTACTGTAAACATTAAAGGTTCTACCAGTATCAGCAATTCATTTTAAAGATGGTGATTTATATGAAATTATCAGATGCTGATATTAATCTACAACCCTCTATGCTCAGAGTCCAATCTATGTAAATTTGATTTTTTTTCTTTCTAAGATTTTATTTAAATTCAAGTGAATTAATGTATAGTATAGTACTGGTTTCGGGGTAGAATTTAGTGATTCATCACGTACATATAACACCCAGTGCTCATCACAAGTACCCTCCTTAATGCCCATCCATTTAGTCCATCCCCTTACTCACCTCTCCTCCAACAATCCCCAATTTATTTTTTATAGTTAAGAGCCTCTTATGGTTTGCCTCCTTCTGTGTTTTTATCTTATTTTATTTTTTCTCCCCTTCCCCTTGTTCATCTACTTTATTTCTTTTTCTTTTTCTTTTCTTTTCTTTCTTTCTTTCTTTCTTTCTTTCTTTCTTTCTTTCTTTCTTTCTTTCTTTCTTTCTTTCGAGAGAGAGAGAGATAGAGACAGTGTGATCAGGGGAGGGTCAGAGAGAGAGGGAGATACAGAATCTGAAGACAGGCTCCAGGCTCTGAGCTAGCTGTCAGCACAGAGCCTGATGAGGGGCTCGAACCCACCAACTGTGAGATCATGACCTGAGCCAAAGCGGGACGCTTAACCAACTGAGCCACCCAGGCGCCCCTCATCTGCTTTATTTCTTAAATTACACATATGATCCACCACTTAAACTTCTGATATAACTGTGCAAATTTCTTCACCTCTGCAGAAATGGTAGTAACAGTATTTCCTACCTCATAATCTTGTTACTGGGTTCTGGTAGAGGGTAGAGCCTGACCATGGGATATAATGTGAGTTGTTCAAACTGCAGTTTTGACTAGTGTTATCTGAACTGCTGAAGCATAAATTTGACAGGAGCAGCAACATTCTCTTATAACATGGTAATGGATATTGGATATTGGGCCTGAGGAAGTCCAGAGGCATAAAGAAATTGCATAAGAAGGTTGTTCAGATTCATATTATTGGCTCTATTGCTTTGATGCTTCTAAATTACACATATGAATGAAATCATATGGTATTTGTTTTTTTCTGATTGACTTATTTCATTTAGCATAATTCACTCGAGTTTTATCCACAGCATTGTTAATGGAAAGATTTTGTTCTTTTTGATGTCTGAGTCATATTATATTGTATGTATCTACCACATCTTTATCCATTCATCAGTCAGTGGACATTTGGGCACTTTTCACAATTTGACCATTGTTGATAGTGCTGTTATTAACATTGGGGTGCATGTGCCCCTTAATATCAGTATTTTTGTATCCTTTGGATAAATACCTAGTAGTGCAATTTCTGGGTCATAGGCTAGTTCTATGTTTAACTTTTTGAGGAACCTCCATACTGCTTTCCACAGTGGCTGCACCAGTTTGCATTCCCACCAGCAGTGTAAGAGTGTTCCCCTTTTTCTACATCCTCACCAGCATCTGTTGTTTCCTGAGTTGTTAATTTTAGCTATTTCAATAGGTATGAGGTGGTATCTCAGTGTAGTTTTGATTTGTATTTCCCTGATGATGAGTGACGTTGAGCAGTTTTTCATGTGTCTATTAGCCATTTGTATATCTTCTTTGGAGAAGTGTCGCTTCATGTCTTCTGCCCATTTCTTCACTGGATTATTTGTTTTTTGAGTTTGATAAGTTCTTTTTAGATTCCGGATACAACCTCTTTATCCAGTATGTCATTTGTAAATATCTTCTGCCAATCTAGGTAAATTTGAAGCAGCAATGGACATAATAAAGAATTAAGTGAATAATTATATTGTCTTGTCATAGTATTTTGGAGATTCTTTTTTGTCCTAATACATGGAAGCATCTGGATAAATAATACATTTTATGGTAAAGACATGCTCTATGCTTCTAGACTCAGCAGGCATTTCTCGGGCCTCATCCAGAGTTTTGACACAGTGATCACTCTGTCTTGAAAATATATTTGCTGAATTTTCTTACCTTTATAGATACTTCTCAAATATCTTTTAGTGATTCCTCATCATCTCCCTGTCCTCTAAAGGCTGTGCTTCAGGGGTCAGGCCATGGACCTCTTCCTTCCCAATCTTCATTTACCCCTTTGGTGGTCTCATCTACTCTGATGACTTCTAATGCCATTTAGCCATTGAACATCGATTTCCTTAGCATGGACATTACTCCTCAGCTCCATACTCATATATCTAACAGCCTATTTGAACATGTCTGTCTTGATGGCAAAAAAGCATCTCAAATTTAACATGACCAAACTAAACTCGTGATAGGACAACTGCTTATTCTTATACTTGTCCTTCAGTTTTCCCTCACTTAAATTAACAGAATATCATTTCTTACAGTTGCTCAGGCCAATAACCTTCCTATAATCCTTGTCCTATTTCTTTCCCTCAAATACCACATGTGGTCTAGTCATTTGACTCTACTTTCATAATTTGACCAATTTTCAGTTCCAAGGCTGCCATCAAAACTATCCTCTCTTGCTTCTGGATTACACGAGAACCTACCTGCTGTTCTTGCTTCTACTCTGTGGTCTATTCTCAACACAGCCGCTAACGCCTTCTTTCAAAATGTTGTCCAAGCATATCACTTCTTTGCTTGAAACTTTCCTATTGATTTCCCATTCCACTTAGAATAAAAGTCAAAGTCTTAGTAATGACCTACATGATTTTTCATTATTTACAGCACTCCTGGCCCCATCTTTCTGACCTCCTATTCTTTGATCTCATTTGACTCTAGCCCCACATAACCCCCTGGCTGATCCTCAGAGTCCCAGGCACACTCCTTTGGGCCACTTGCAGTCTCTGTTTTCTCTGCCAAAGAGGGATTTCCCCCCAGATATTTGAATATCTAGAACCCTTATGTTTTGTTCATGTGGTTCCCAAAAATATGCCTTCTCTATGAAACAATCTTTGATTATTCTTCCTGAAGTTACACTACACCTGATTCATAGTCCTCTTTTCTGCTCTGTCTTCTCCTTGGCAGTTATTACCATCTAACAGCTTTTCCTCATGTATTATGTGTCTTATTTCCTTCCCTGCATTCATAGAACTAAGTTCCAAGAATATTTTTGTCTGCTTTCTTTACCACATTATCCTTAGGATTTATAACACTGTCTGGCATATTATAGGTGCTTAATAAATATTTATTGAATTTATGAATTTATGAATTTTGTTATACACACATGTTAATAACATATGTGTGGCATGTTTATATGTAGGTACGAATGATGTGTTGATACATGGGAACAAATCATACAAATGTGCCCTAGACTTGAATTATGTATATAAATACCTCAAAAATCTATATTTTATTTGTCTAGGCACTGTCTGAGGGTAATTCGAATCCAAAAATAGGGTACATTTTGGGCTAATGTAGTCATTCCTTAAATCAAGGACTATGGACATGTTAGAGAGAAATTAGGATAATCTGAAGGCAAAATTAGTTGGGTATATTTGCAAGTATCATAGAAATATCATAGGTTTGGGGCATCTGGGTCACTCAGTCAGTTAATTGTCCGGCTCTTGATTTCTGCCCAGGTCATGATCTCACAGTTCCTGGGATTCAAGCTCCACATCAGGCTCTGCACTGACAGTGCAGAGACTGCTTTGCTTGGGATTCTCTCTCTCTCACTCTCTCTAACACTCTCTCTCTCTTTCTGCCCTTCCCCTGCTCTCATGTGCTCTCTCTCTCTCTTTCTCTCTGTCTCATGAATAAATATTTGAAAAAAAGAAATATCACAGACTTCATTGGTTTTAAAAATTTTTCATAAGACCGCTCTACTCAATTGGTGGGCAAAACAAAACACTGCAAAATTTTATTGCTGCTGCAATGTGAAGCAGAATTTCAACATAGATTATTCAGTTGTAGCTTCAAGGGCAATTTGATCGGTAGAGCAATTTGATCGGTAGACAAGAAATATAGCTGTTACGGCAAAAGCATGGCACATTCTTTGTGTAGCAATTAAGGTATGTATTTTTAAGTTGAAGTTAATAAAACAAATAAAGTGGTGTTTTCACCCAGAAGTCAGTATTATCACAACCAATACTGTCCTCAAAAAAAGAAAAGAGAAAATATTAAGTTGATTTAGAAGAGTCTTCAAGACAAATGAACAATAAGAAACTCACCAAAGTGGAAAAACACTTAAGAGCTCTTTTAACACATATATTGGTAGGACTTATTATTTGCTATCTAATTCTACAATAACATCCTATTTCCACTGAATGTTTGTCTTGCCTTATTCTTCAGTATATCATAAACTTATAGAGAATAAAAACCATAAAGGCAGGGAATTGGCTACTTTCTCATTGCCACTAGTGCCCATTCCAGTCCCCTAGTATATTAAAGTAACAAGTAAGAAGCAAAGAACAAGCCAGAGCTAGGATAAAATTCCAGCATGATCTTTCCTACATTATGTAGCTGACTGAGGATTTTCTAAAAAATCTCTAGTTGATATAATGGCCACCCTGTAACCCTAGGATAACCAGATTTAGGGTATGCTTTTGGACTAATATATTTATTCAGTAAATATTTTCTGAAATTCAAATTTGTTCCTGACATTATTTTAGGTAGTGGAGATATTAAGGTAAACAAACAGACATGAAATGTATATTATAGAGAGATGGGTAGTCGATTATCAAGTATGTAGCACTGCATAATATCAGGTGGATATTATTATAGGGTTAAGAGAAAACTATAAAATAAGAACAAAACAAAAGGGAGGTTGGTATTTTTTCACTTTTTATGATATAGAAAGAAATGGTTTTTCCTAAGAAGAGACAGGGAGAATGGCATGGTGGAATTGTCCTTGAGATTATCTGGCAAAGTACCTTCTAAGTTTCTGGAGAGAACACCAAGTTTCTGGGAGTGGTGGAACAGGAAGATCATGTTTGGTTTGAAGAACACAAGGAAGCTGATGTGTATCCATCCCTGATGTGATATTAGGGAAGGTTTTCTGGCCATGGTGAGGCCTTTGCACTAAGTTCCAAATGACACAGGGAGCTGTGGGGTGAAAGACTACAGTTACCAAAGGACTGTCTTTTCAAGATTCATGATGTGAAAGAGAATTATGGCCATTACTGTGGCAATGCATTCTAAAGGATGCAAAATGGAATTGAGAAACCAAGCAGGAGGTGAGATTCCAGTGGTGCAGGGGAGACATGATGGTGGCTTATACTAAGCACAGTGGAGAACTGGGGGTATTTCTAATACAACATGAAGACAGAGTCTATGTGATTTGATGGCAGAATGTGGAATATGAAATGGGATGTGAGAAAAAGAGGGCATCTAGAATGCCACCTGTTCGTGACATTTGCTGAAGGAGAAGACACATGGGGACGATGAAAGTTTAGGGGATGTTGAAATCCAGAGTTCATCTAGGACATGTTAATTTTGTTGTTAGCTCTCCAAGGAGTAATGTTGAACTGGCAGATGGAGAGATGAAAGTGAAGTTCAGAGAAGGAGTAGACTGCTGAGGAGGAAGTTACAAGCCACTGGGGAAGAGAGGACTGCTAGACACACCTACTAAGCACAGATCCATCAAGAAAGTATAGTTCAAGCAAGGGCAGATCTGTCAAGCATGATGGATTTTAGATGGGACAAAACTTAATCCCCTTAGAGGCGTATTGCACAGAATTGCACAAAGCAACAGGCTGTTTCCGGGTCTTACTTTCAGTATCTCTCAAGGCCAGAGGTTCTTTTCTCAGGAACCTTGATTTTTGCTGACAGCACAACAGAGTTGGAACAAGAGGGATTTTACACAGCACCATGCACGTGGGGGGAATGCAGTTCTCATGACTGAATCAGTGAAATAATAATGAGGTCTTTCCCCTCTCAGAACTGAGATTCAACATTCCCCATGTTTACCGAGTATTTGAAAACTTTAAGTCAAATAAGAGGGCCTGCAACTTACAACATAAATGGTTTCTGGAGAGTGAAGGCGAGTCCAACTTCGGTGAATGAGGGTGTCACCTCTTTTGGTGCTAATAGCTTATGTCAAATCTTATAGCATACCAACTAATTTCCTTTATTAATAAAAAATATTGTCCTAAAAATAGCTTCCTTTGATGCCTCATTGGTCCTTTTCTTCAACTTGTAAAATGTTTTAATGGTTTATATCGACATGGATTCCCTAGGTCTTATCCTGAATTTTTGCAATGAAAATCTGCAGTGTATGAAATGTCCTTCCTTCCCTTCTCAGACCCCTGATTATTTTGACCAAGTGCCTGCTGGCTTAGTGCATTGTCAATGTCAGTTGGACTTTGCTGTCATGACCAGATTATAGCTATGAGTTTTGGTCATTATTATAAAGGGTCTCACTTATGATAAGAAATGTTGGAAAAGTAAGAAATTGCAAATGCAGATATGATAAATTGAAGTGCCACAGGTTGCCTTGATGTTACATGTAAATGTTATTTATTGTTATTCACTCCACATTTTAAGCTTATGTGATATATTCTTAGAATAACTAGTGAGCAGGCCTTAATTAGGCTGTGGATATGCAATGGTAACAGACACTAAGTCTACCAGTAAGCTTCCAGAAAGATAATAAATAAGTAAACAAACAAATATACATGTACAATTTTATATATTTATAATTATTATAAATTATTATTATATATTGTATATATAATTACAGCTTATGAGGTCAACAAACATAGTACAAGAAAGATGGGACTTGCTTAAGTTGAGTGACCAGGAATAGTGCTTCAGAGGAAGTGACAATTAAACTGAAATTTGAAGGATAAAAAAAGGTCAACCGTGTGAACACTGGGACATGTGGGAGAGTGATCTAATAATTGGAAAAGGGAACAGTGTGTAAACATTCTGTGGCATGTGCATTAGGGAAAGATGAAGACATGTGGTGGAGAACGGAGAGAAAGAAGTTAAGGGAAAACAAGTAACCAGGTGAGATTGGAAGGCAAGCAAGATCTTTAGAACTTGGTGAGTTTATTAGTGTTTCATTTTGGAAGCAGAAGAAATAGCAAGAGTTGGCCTTGCATGTATGGGTGTTAGCCTCTTCAGATCAGTTTATTTTCACCTTTTAAAGTTCAATACCAATTGATCTGCTATGTAAGGCGTATTCCTTATGGCCTTTATGATTGAATTTATCTTGGAGATTATTAATCCTGATTTCTGCAGAACTACCATGTTATTAAAAAAATAAAATCTTGAATTGTAGTAAGTACATAATATAAGAGTTAGAGTCAAAGTAGTATGGATTCAAGTATTTGTAAGCAGTTACTGTGCGATCTTTGGCAATTAATCTCTCTGAGTCTCTGTTTCATTAGCAATAAAATGGGGATAATATTTAGTTAATCAGGTGGTTGTAAGAATTGATTGAGATGATATATGTCAAGTGTTTGTCATAGAATAAGGTCTCAATAAATAGAAGACTATTAATTATTATAATCACTACTCTTAAACTTACTGCTACCAGATGAAATAATAAATTTTTGAAAATAGATATTCAATTGTAAAGGGTTAATCTAGCATCTTATTTGGGAAAAGCAAATGAGTGAGTTGAGTATGTTGAAATTACTTACGAATTTTCTACATAGGAGTTGGTCATTCTAATTGGACAGGGCAGATAGATCACCTCATATGTGACTAGTGCAGAAAATATACAAGGGAAGTAATCCAATTTGAGAAGCGCATCTCAATGACAGAGGTCTTCAAAAAATATAAGCAGAGTGGAAACTCCAGGATTTGCTACTTCAAAGAAGTTTTAAATTATATTTCAATATTATAAAATTTAGTGTTTTTTTAATGTACTCACTACTTGTTAAGCCAGATACAGACACAGATGAAAAAATTGTACTTGTCCCAGAGGAGACGCTATATATAAACACAGAATTGCAATACAATAAGAAGCATGGAGTGTACCTTTTGTACCTCCAGACTACATTCCAGAAAATGTCAATGATTTAGTATTCTAAAACTTGGCATATACCTCTATCTCATTCTTTGTTACATTACGGTATATCTATACACACATGTACAGGAAATACACTCACTTGTGTATGTATTATGGTGTCATGATGCCTGGTGATACTTGAGAAAGACCCTCTGGAAGTAGTATCTCTGACTTTATAACCTTTTTCTAATGCTTATTAGTCATATGATTTTGGACAAACTACTTAACCTCCCTGAGCTTTCATCTCTTCAAATATGAGGGGCGCCTGGGTGGCTTAGTCGGTTAAGCGTTCAACTTTCGCTTAGGTCATGATCTCGCGGTTCGTGGGTTCGAGCCCCGCGTCGGGCTCTGTGCTGACTGCCAGCTCAGAGCCTGGAGCCTGTTTCAGTCTGTGACTCCCTCTCTCTCTGACCCTCCCCTGCTCACACTGTCTCTCTCTCTCTCCTAGAAATAAATAAAACATTAAAAAAAATTTTTTTTTCAAATATGAAACAGGGATATTAGAATCTATCCCATAACCTTGAAAAGACGGCATAAGATAATGCTGGTGAAGAATTGGACCAGTGCCTGACACAGGGAGATTCAAGAAATATTAGCTGTTTTAAATCTATTGTTTTAAATCATTGTTTTATTTTTATTCTTAGCAGCAGCAGAAGTTTTATGAAATCAAGAAAGATGAGCTTTCCAGGGGCTGTTATCATCCTGTTTTAGAGGACACGTACTGAGATCCCCCCAAACCTTCACTCCATCAAGAATAGAAACATTTCTGTGGCCCTTGGTAAGTGCCCAGCAGTGATCTAACTGCTATACAAGTATTAAATCATTTATCAGACTAAGAATGAGATAGCAACTATTATTAGTATACTGTGTCACATTATACTAAAAGGGAAGCTTCTGTACTATTGAATGAGAGGAAAGGCAATTTCCAGAAAACCATTGCTGACGGGATAATCCCATAGTGTCCTTACAACCCTCCCTGCTTCCTGCCTCCCCTCCCTCCCTCTTTTATATTGAAAAAAATGCACTCAGGGGTGCCTGGGTAGTTCAGTAGGTTAAGCTTCCAACTGGGACTCACGTCATGATCCCTCAGTTTGTGCGTTCGAGCCCTCCTCAGGCTCTGTGCTGACAGCTCAGAGCCTGGACCCTCCTTTGGATTCTCTGTTTCCCTCTTTCTCTGTCCCTCCTCTACTCATGCTCTCTCTCTCTCTCTCTCTCTCTCTCTGTCTGTCTCTCAAAAATAAACGTCAAAATAATTTTTAAGTGGGTTCAGATACTACAACTTTCCTACTTTCTTTCTAATAATATATCATAGACTTTTTTAGATGTTATTACCTATAGATCCATCTCATTATGCTTACAGTTTATAGATTTTTAATTTTTCAAGATGAAGAGAGTTCTGGACATAAATGGTAGGATAGTTGCACAGTAATATGAATGTACTTAATACCAAAGAATTGTACACTTCAAAATGGCTCAGTAGTGAATTTTGTTATGTGTAATCTACCATAGTAAAAAATGGGAGAAAAGTAAAGGTTATAGAATTTCAAGGCTGTACTAGATTTTGTTTAAACTCTCTCTACTGAAGGATATTTAGATTATTTCTAAACCTTCACCCTTATAAGCAATGCTGTAATGAATATCACAAAACTTTTCTTTGAACACTCATTTTCTGTAGTGTATGATAATAAAATGATAGGTACAATTTACTGAGAGCTTACTATGTACCAAGCACCATGCTAAGCATGTTACATAGGTAATCTCATTTGAACCCCATACTAATCCTGTATGGTTGATACTCTTTGTCCTCTCTCCTGATTATGCAGGTTGTTCCTTGCTCAGAGGTACCTGCTTGAGATGGGAAGTTGGGGCTGACATCCAGCTTTAACTTTTCACCAAACCTTGGCACAAGATTGTTTTCCACAGAAAGAAGGAGGTTTTATTCTAAAATGCCCAAAGATGCCTTCTGGTTGTCAAACTTTGTGTCCCTAGCTTGTCTTTATCCTGAGGGAGCAAGCTTTTCTAATCCTGGAGCATTTTATGGGCCAGCTACAGTCCTGTAGTTTTCTCTAACTTGTGTTGCAGAGCCAGGATTGAATTCCAGAAGTCTCCATGAGAAGTCTACACAAATACCTCCTGGAGGAATTAATTCCCAGGAGTGCAACTGCTAAGTCAAAGGGTAGACACACTGAAGATGTTGAGTTTCTTCCAAAAACACTTTTACCTATTTATCCTCCGCAAATAGTTTCTAAGAAATTTTGTTTCCTCACACCCTAGGAAATCTGGGATTTCACAAATCTTTTTAATACCTGTTAGGTTTATATTATCATAGTGCAAAACGTTACCAGACACAGCTACATTTTTCCCATTGTTATTTGATCCAATCCATGATAACTAATACTTTTTCATTATTTGACATTTTGTGCTAAAAGCAAAAGTAGATGTTTAAAAATCTTGGAAAATCGATGTTGTGTTGGCATTGATTTTGCTCCACCTGAGAAACTTGATTATGAAAATATAGTTCTTTTGAGCATACTTGATAAAGCGATTTGGTTATACAAAGACTTAGACTTGTTTAGGTGATAGTTTGAGGTTTGTGAGAGCAGATATAGATACTAAAATGTCTTACTGTATTTTAAAAGGCTGTTTGATCCATTGTTATGCCATTTCCCTTGGTATAAGCAAAATTGATTTTATTAGAATATTTGC
Source organism: Crocuta crocuta (assembly GCF_008692635.1). Taxonomy (NCBI): domain Eukaryota; kingdom Metazoa; phylum Chordata; class Mammalia; order Carnivora; family Hyaenidae; genus Crocuta; species Crocuta crocuta. The sequence goes on from NW_027531504.1 coordinate 9,173,910, forward strand.
CAGCCATAAGCTACAGCTATGGACAGTGTATGTGTTCTATATGCAGCGACATCAAAGCCTGTGTCAATAGAATCATCAAGGCCTTCCAGTCCAGGCATACTTGTAAATTGCTAGTGTGTTCTTTTGTCTTTTAAAATCTTCTGATGTGGAGAATGGATAAAAGTTTGGAATCATTTTGTAAAGTCTCATTTAGGATTTCATTCATGCAAATGCACAATTTTTATTTTTTTCCTCAAATCCTTCCTTTATCATATTAGCCCAAACTTTCTCTCATTTTAATCTATTCCATGTTTTCCATTTTAATTCTGTTTACTATCTTTTGATGTCCAACAAACATGTAGCCTCAAATAAAAACCAAATGGATCTCACTCTCAGTCCCATGAAACAACTCTAGAGAGGTAGAAAAAGTAGAGGCCAGTTGTTCTTTCTTTCCCCTAGAGACCTACTATGAGTCCCTCAAAGGAAGAAGAATCACAGATCTCATCCTGACACAATCACAATTTAAACAGTAGCTAACACTATTTGCCAGGTGCAATGCCAAATATTTTCCATATATTGATCTCCTTTATCTTAAGCACCTAGTTTTCAGATAAGAAAATTGAAGCATAGATATGCTAAAAAACTTACCTAAAATCAAATAGATTTGGACCAAATAGCTTGGTCCACCTCTCTTAACCATTATATTATACTGCAGAGAGAAGGAAGTTTATTTTAGGTGAAACAGGGTCCACTTTTGACTATGTGTTCAGGAGACAAGTATAATTAAATGATATTAATGTTTGCTATACCTTCTCCCTGCCACTTCTATGCTCTCTTAAGACTCAGTTCTCTGTGTAGAGAGAGGAAGAGAGAGAGAGAGAGAGAGAAACGAAAGAGAGAGAAAAAGTTATCAACAGATTCTGCAACTGGGTCAGGTTATGGTTTGGTAGCAGAAATTCGTTTGCTAAAATAGGCTAGAATCAACAAATTTTAAATGAAAAGAGATGATTTTTAACTTGATAAGACAGTGGGAAGAGGAAAGAGAAAGAATACTGAAGAGTTCAATCAGATTATATCACATCCTAGTATAAGAGTGAAATGAGCACCTAAGACACACTGAAGGATGGCTAATTCCTTTTAGGAAAGCTTTCCAACAACTTCTCCATCACTTTATGGAGCCTTTCTAGTTATGCCCTAATAGCAACACCAATAGTATTAGTATTAATAATAATAATAGTGACAGTGCTAGCTGAGCAGCCAGTAAAGCATTAGCAATTGTACAAGCATGGACTTTAGAGCCAGAAGATCCATCTCCAAAAACTGAATACTTTGTTTTGTATACTGCAAAAACTTCTACTCACAAGTTTTGTGACCTTAGAGAAGTGAGTCTCTTCCAGCCTTCATTTTTTCATAATGATATCTACTTTGTAGTATAGTTAGGAATAAGTGAAATGATTATTATAATCACCTAGAATATACTGACACATAGTAGGTCCATAATATCTGTAAGAAATGTTAGTTTCTTTTTCTTCTTTCTTTTCCCATCTTTTTCTCCCTCCTTACCTCCCCTCTCCTATCTTCTTTCTCTCCACTGTGGCCTTTAACTTCCTCAATTAGAATGGAAAAAGCCTGATGTCTGATAGTTTCTAAAAACATCATTCATTTTCCCATATTGACATGCTGCTACCCAAATCTTCTGTACCATTACTCCCAGCATCTAATGGAATTACTTAGTGCTTTTTATAAGGTTAGTATGATTTTTCTAGTGCTCTTGGGTCAGTCTGGGCTTATTTAAGAATCCCCTTGTAACACATGTATTCATTTTGTCATTTCTTCAAAATATATGTCACCATGGAAACCAAAAATTTTAAATCCAGTAACAAAAGCAAAATGTAATAAATCCATTTAGGTTAAGACTTTTATGCTTATAACCCTTCTTTAGAGGGTCCTCTTAAAACATTGTCTTCATGTTGAGCATTAAGCATAAGGGCAGTTGCCTCTTTTGATTTGGATACGAATTAAAGTGAGTATTATGATTAGATATGTCCAGGACTCATAGATTGTGCTAACAAGTGAAAGTTTTATGTCAACTCTTATGCTGTGTTTTTTACAAAAAAATCAGGCCAATGACAGGATCCTGGGTGGCTCAATCATTTTACTGTTGCCTCTTGATTTTGGCTCAGGTCACGATCTCAGGATCATGCAGTCAAGCCCGTATTAGGTTCTGTGCTGCACATGGAGTTGCTGGGGGTTCTCTCTCTCCCTCTGTCTCTGCCCTTCCCCCACTCAAGTGTGTTCTCTCTCTCTCAAAATAAATACATAAACATAAAAAAATTAAGCAAATGGAACAGCAAATGGAACACAAATAAATGTGTCAACTCAATTCTTATTGCAATGACATCATTCCTGGCTACAAACATAGTCTGGTTAAGGTTGTATCCTGCCTTAGGCACAGAGATAGGGCTTGTTCAGTTAGACCCAGTGATGGCAAGTGACAGAAACTGACTCTAGCTAACTCATGCAGAGGAGACAGAATGTCAGTTACCTGCATGACAAGAGAAATGGGAAGAGTAATGAGAACACTAGAAAATCAAGGTACTGTAAATATAAGACTCAGATTTTTGAGTCTAGACAACTAGAACTAGTCAGAGGAACTTCTTCAGCTAATGATTTTTCCTGCCCTTACGTCATGCTTCTTCAGATTTAAAGTCTTAGGAGGGAGAATCTGATTTAACTTGCTTGATTTAGGGGATTGAGAGTGGGCACATTGAACAAGAGCCCCACTGTGTGAGTTTTTCCTGACAATGACTCCGTTATTTGGAAATATTTTTATGAAAAGAAGTTTATAGAGATTTTATAAAAATTTTTAAAGATAAAGAACCATTTAGACTTTGATTTAATGTAGAACAATGTATAATAAAATTTACCGAATAGTAAATGTTTTTAAGCAGTGTTTGGTCATGGTAAGAATACAAATTTATTTCATAATTCTGGCCTTGACACTAACCAGCTTTATAAATTTAGGACAATAACATTATTTTTGGATATCTAATTTTGTACCTACTTAAAATAAGGACATTGGGTAAAGATCTCTTTAAGGCCTAAACTATATAGCAGAGGAATGATCCCTGGACTCCATGGACTCCCACTTGCTTTTGCAACCCTAACCCAAACTGACAAGGTGTGTTGTTTGTGACCATGCTTTCAAGCCTCTACCATAGTAAACTGGATTAATGTCTCCTGATTAACTCATCTTGTTCCAATAAAAAAAGAAGTTCCATAATTATTCTCGGCGTGCATCCAAAAATATGCCTCACTATCCAGTTCCAATTAATAATGTGTTACTTGTTAAAAACACATTTTGTTCATTTGAAGGTTTTAATAGCACCCAGTTTCAACTTAGTTCTCTTGGGAAAATATTTAGCATGCATTTAACTAGCTTGACACATACAACTAATTAATTTGTCTAAAGCAAACTATTATATGAATCATAAACAAGGAACCAAAAATTGAAATAGCGCCAGAATTAAAGCTTGAGGTACCTTATGCTTAATTAGCCTCAGGTTGGCTTTTTTTTAATTCCTATTTCTATTAAATAAAATACATAGATTAATGTTATATCATTTTCAGCTAGAAAACTGAAAACTCACATATGAAAGAGGGTGTTCTTTATGTAGTTTCAGAAATGGAAAGATATTGCAGAAATCTTATTTTTAAGGAATATGTCTAAATGGCATAGATCAAGTGATGGTGGTCAGGTTGACAAAATAACATGAGCTGCTATGCCTTTCTCCCCAGTACAAATCCAGAGAGACACAGAGACAGGAGGGAAATTATGAATTTAAATAGAATATTTGCATTACAGACTTATTAAATATTCAATGCTTTCCATTTCTTCTCAGAAGTATACATTTACTCTGCAAACACCTTGAGAAATAGAAGTTGATTATATTAGTATAAAGAAGAAACAGTTCCCTAAAGTGGAAGAGGACCAGATGCAATGAAAGGGAAAGAGGGTTTTTTTTCTTTGTTTTTTTTTGTTTTGTTTTTTGTTTTTTGTTTTTTGTTATAATATCCACTACTCTCTCCAGTCTTCTTGGGAAGACCATTGTCCAGTCAGTAATTGTTGCAAGACAGAAAAAGAACAGTGTGACGGTGGGATGGTGTGATAGTATCATGTAGCTCTGGTGAAGCGCAGACGACAGGAAGTATAGGAAGACTGACTGACTATTGCCATTTGTTACTTCTTCTCACATCTTTCTCTGAATCTGAAGGTGAGAAAATTATATCCGAGTTAGATAATATTGGTGGAAGTGGAAGGAGTTTTCTTGTAGGAAGATTTACCTGATATAAAGGAGTTTGTAAAACAGAGGCTCTCTACCTTGAGGCACTTCCTTTCCCAAGTCCTAAACTTAGGGGAAGCTACTAAATAAGACCCGGAGGTGCTTTAGCTATCTCTCCCCATACTCGTCATTAACCCAATGCCTGATACAGCTAGAGGCAAATTGCCTACAGCAAAGTCTAACACTGACCTGAGGAAGACAGTGACTACAAAAGAAAGACAACATATTCAGCAGTTTTTAAGAGAAGAAGCCCAATCCCTTGACCAGATAGAGAATGAATTTAAAGAAGAAAAGAACAGAAATTATCTTCAAAGAGATAAAGATATTGGTATAGCAGGGGAAAGCAGTTATAAAGAACTAATTCAAAATACTGTGTGTGAATATTTAAAAATTCTAACAAATAACTCAATGAATGGGTTTAATAGCACAAAGAAAACAACTAAAGAATGAATTAGGGAATTGAAAGGTCAGATTTAGAAACCTTTTTAATAAATCTTAGAAAGGGATCTGTAAGGGAAAGAGAGATGGAAAATGAAAATGCTAGGTAAAGACATATGGGGTCTAAAAGTATGAGCAGATATATAACAAGTTTTCACAAGAGAGAAAAAAATAAAGAATGAAATAATGAGAGGAAATAGTTGAAAAATATTTACCCTAATTTTTCAGATTAAAAGAAGGGAAAAAAATCATTCTAAAGTAGCACATAGAATGCCAAACAAAAAAGAACAAATAACAAAGTTAAACAAAACTCTTAAAAAACTAAACTGAATTTTAAGAATACCAATAAAGGAAGGGATAAAGGAGAGGCTCTAAGAGCTTATAAAACTGGATTTGGATTGGCATCAGACTTCTCAAAAACTTAAAAAAATTAAAATATAATGAAATAATATTTTCGAAGAAAAGGAACTTTAATATAGAATGTTATATTTGTCTAACTCTTCTCACATAAATGTGAGAATAAAATGAAATTATTCTCAGGCATCTAAGACCTCAGAAGTTTTACAACAGAAAGATTAATTGTAAAAGGATTCTCACAGGACGTATTTCACGTCCTGTGAAATAAAAAGAACAGCAAGGATTCTAGGAAGATGTTAAAGGATACATGAGAAATAAGGATGTGTAGATAATTTAATAGAATTTAATATATTCTTTAAAAAATGTACCCTAAAAAGATATATAAATGACAATCCAGAAAATTGTGTGCCACAAACATGAGGTAGTAATAGGCATATTCCTCTGCACTTATCTTTTCCATGAAGAAGCTATAAATGATAATACATTTTGAAAATTGATGTAAGATTGTAAACATAAATGAGTCTTAAAATCCAAAAACGTTTTTTAAAAAGCATAAAAATATAATGTGTACCTTTCAAATGAACACAAAGCAGGAAAGAAAAAAAGAGAAGTAGAGAATGTGATAAATATGTCACATGAAATAAAATGGCTGAAGACAGATATGAGATTACCCATTTAATCTCATAATTTCAGTTCCCCAAGGAAGATAGAAATTCAGGCAGAGATTTGTATGCAGGAAGTTTGTTGGGATGGGCTTTCAAGAACAGTAGTTGTAGCAGATGAATTATATGAATGAGTTAGTTACAGAGAATGAAGGAAACTTGAACAGAGGAAGAAGTTGAACTGTAATTCATTTTCAACAAAACCTTCAGCTGAATTCACAAGAGAGTGCTGAAGCTGGGATGGCTTTTCAGGTATGCCTAAAATTGAGACAATGATGTTGGGACTTAATGCCAACACACCGACCAGATGATATTGGATGTGGGCTGACAACGGCAAGGTGACATAATCTTGAATGAAGCAGCTCCCTTGGGCCAAAGTAATTCCTAGACAGGGACTCAACTGTTAGTAATAGACAAGTAACACTGACAGTGACTAAAACAATGAGTTTCTCAGTCCTGAAGAGGGGAAGGAGGAGTGCATCACTGTTTACTGTATTCCATGCCTTTAGTCACTCAACTCAACTTGCTTCATGAAATACCTTCACTTACCTAGAGACAGCTTCTTCACAATTCTTACTGGTCTCCTTTTCTGGGAAAACTCTAAGAGAAAGGCTAGTGGGACAAACTATCGCCCCCGCTGCTGTAGTTGTTTTCAGGAACACAAATGATACTCACCATTTTCCTATCCTACTATTCATTCTAGCCAATCCTCAAGTTCATCTAGCATTTCTGCTGGTCTTGGTGACACTAACATCTATATGAGATCTGAATCTCTAGTTCAGGACATATCTTCTACACTGACACATTTGTTGTCAAGAATGATGAAAGCAGTGCCAAAAATTGTCATTATAGATCACGGGGTGTCAAATATATTCTCTTTGCCTCTTTGTTTAACAGCAGTTCCTCATCCTCCTGATGATCAGGTCAAGCAGGTCCATCAGCATAGTGTCTCCTTTCCTGATCTGTTGGTGTTTTGTTGTGTAACGTCTGAAGTGACTAGGTGGCAGGCATGGCCTAAACTTTCATGGAAGTATTGTGGCGTTCGTCATGGTGAAGGCGTTTCCCTCAGGGAAACATAATATCTAGATTCACATAGCTTGGAGTGCAGGGATGGAAATCATATATTCTCCAGATGGATTAATGAACATGATAATAATCTATTTCTATCCCTTGGTTTTCAAATTTATGTATTTTATTTGTTAAGGTTACAGCACCAAACAATTGCTGTTAATTTAGAGCATATACTGTGACCTGACAGATGGGACTCTATTCCATTCTCGGTATCACCCCCACACTGGTGCCTCAGTTTATAAGTGGTGGAGTATGTGGTCAGACCAGTGGATCTTATGGTAGTGGATCATTGTTACACTTCCACTGCAAGTAGTTCCTTGGACTGGAGTGATATTATGTGGGATTCCTCATGGGTGGAAGAGACTTTGTAAACTTCAGATAGTGATGTGAACTGAGGCCTTGTGGGCAGCTGTGTCATACTTATGCCAAAAATATGTGTCAATAATTTACAGGATTTTCTGCCTTTTACAGGATAGAAGAGGGGCAATGAAATCAGTCTACTTTGCCACCAAGTGCCGTTTGGTTTTGCTGAGGCATGGTACTCCGGAGCTCAGTTGTTGGCAAAGCAGACATTCTGCAGTGGCAGTGCCTAGATCAGATTTGGTAAGGAAGAGTCTATACTTTGGTCATAGATATTTTCCGTTCTTACTACCATGTATACCACTGTGCCAACTGGGAAAGTTGATGTAGGAACTGATTGACGTCGACTGGCCAAGTTGTTTAGTTGATTAGTGCCTCTTCCATGATGGATAGTCTGTGGCAGACATTGATATATCAGATGAAAAACCTCATGCTTTGTGACAACTCCTATGTGTTCATCCATGTGCCTCTTCTCAAGGCCTCCCTACTTAGGGGGTATTAGCTATGCTAATATTGTTTTCACTTTATTCCCCAGATGAAGCTCCAAGGGCATTCACTGCTGTCCATAAAAAATATATATAACATTTAGCTTTATATATATTTATAATTTATTTATATATTATATACAATATATACTATATATAGTATATATATTTATATCTTTATATATGTATATATTTACACTATATGTATTAATCTCAGGATAATTTTCATTCCACACACAAAGTGAATAGTTAGTCACATTGTGCAAACCTCTGCTCAATGGCAGGATTTCTCCTCATTTCTGTTTTTCAGGCCCATCAAGAATGGGGCTATAAAGTAGCTATGGAACATTTTTTGGCTTTAATCCACATTTGAGCCAAGCCATCTAAGAGCCAAATTCAACCATTTTTAATCTATCAACTGGTAAAAGCGCTTCCTTGCCCATGTGGAATGAGTGTAAGGAGAGAGAGAGCCATGTGGGTGGCACTGGTGTATGACACCATGCGTGTCTGGGCCACGCAGCTGTCCTGCAGCTTACTTGTGCTCTCTGTCACAGCCAGTGCTCCCTCTCAGATGTCAATACCACTTACCTCTGACAATGGATTGCTGTCACGTCCACGTGGTCTTATAACTTGTTTCTGACAGAGCCCAGATTATGATGGGCAGTTGGGCTGGTTGTTTCCTGATATCCCAGGGCTAGGTGTTCCTGCTTTATGGGAGCAAAACAGCATTCCAGGATGACATGTAATTTTCTGCTATAGTTTAACAAAGTGTTGCTTCAGAACCCTAAGGATCCACTTTGTGATACTCCTACTGAAGCCTGACATAAACTCTACAAGGCATCTTTTATATCACAGATATCTCTAGCACCATAGATTCTACCATTTTGTATGCCCCAAGAGACAGAGATGTTTGCACTGTGGCTTACACTTGCTGCAAAGCCCACTCCTACTCTGGGCCCAATTTAAACTTGACACCCTTCCATATCGCTTGATAGACTTTTGTGCTTCTTTCTTTTTATTTATTCACCTGAGTCATTGATGGGAAATGGGAGATGCAGTAAATGATTCTTTGCTTTGGAAGGGATACTCAAACAGTCCCCAGACTAGCATGTCTCTAAAATCTTCACTGATGTAGTGGCCCCGTGCATCCTCTATAGCACATTTATCTTACCAAGACCTTAATGTACCTGCCATTTCTTGCTTCTTCAGTATCATTAAGATGGTGTCATTGATATGGTACACTATTATGGCCACACGGCCCAAGTTCTTTAAGCCTCTCTGATGATAGAAAGTAAAAGAGTTAACGTGCAGTTTCCCATCCCATGTGAGAGCAGTGTGCTTCTGACCCCACTTCTCTGGTCCTGGTCCCAGTAAGGATGGAAAAGAATGCATATATCAAATAGATGGCTGCAGACCATATGCTGAAGCTATATTAATCTGTTCCAGTAACTTTCACTGCAACTTTAACAGCAACTACTAATGTTTGGTTGTATTTGATAAAGTTTGAAGTAGTCTAATCCACACACACAAAAAAAATCTGTTTATTTTAGAGACCAGACTAGTTTTGGAGATATGATCAGAACCATCACCTCTGCATCACTTAGTTCCTTACGGGTGGCACCAATTTCTGCCAGTCCTCAGATGATACAATATCATTTTGAATCCACTATTTCTTCCAGGTTGGGGGGGGGTGTGGATTTTTAGTCTTCCTTTTGGCTTTCCCCAGTCTGATGACTCTTACTCCACAGACCAAGTAACTAACATGACAGCTCAACCAACTAGCAAATGCGTCTATTCTAATTATGCATTTGATGACTTGGGAAATGACCACTGGGTGGATCCATGAGTTCAGTGGACCTACTGTGAGCTGAACATAGACAGATCTCTGTTGGTTGGTCTTAAAGTGACATCATGATCATGCCTCAAGGCTTTAAGTATTGTTATAAACTCAGATCCTGTGTCAGACATTTTCACGTGTCTGAGTAGTCTGAATTCTCCCCTTTCCCAGTGTAGTTACCTGCATCAATGATCATAATTTCCTTTGGAGAAGTCCTGAAGGAACAATTTAGAATGTACACTTGTAGTGGTGGTAGAGTCCTTCCTCCTGAGGACCTGGTCTCTCCTTCATGCATTGGGTCCTGGGTCTAAAATCTGACTTAGATCTGTAAAGTGGCAAGGGTTTATGATTTTTATTGGAGTGAATTCCCTCAGCTTCCTGATAATCCATCTTTGAATTCTTTTGATTTTATAGATTGAGAAATAATGCTTGCAGGCTGCCAATACATCTTACCTCTAGGGGATTGTTTTCTATATAACCATGACCATAGTTCTCTGTGGGTCAGCACCACCCCCATTTTCTGGCTGCCATTCAGACTTTGTTGCTTATTTCTATAATTGCAGCCACCTGCTTTCTCATAGTTAAATACCACCAGCTGGTCTCTATTATTTTGAGATCTTATCATGTCCTGTTGCTATCAGTTTTGTAACAGCTTCTTTCACCACCAGATGGCAAGCTTCTTAGTGATGTCAGTGCCCCCCCTCAATAGTGCATTCCTTAGAGATTTGAAAAAGCAAATGTCTCTGGGCTTTCCCATGGAACATTGTTGAATGATAGGTCTCCTAGCTGTTCTGGTTATCATTGGGAGAAGGTTTAAGCTGACGAGGACTTGTCATGGATATAGGTTCAGAAGAAGCCAGGAACTCCTAGTGAATGCAAAGAACAAAGGTGAAAAAAATTATATAGGTAGAGGGGCACCTAGGTGGCTCCATCGGTTGAGTGTCCGACTTCAGGTCAGGTCATAATCTCATGGTTCATGAATTCAACTCCTCATCGGGCTCTGTGATGACAGCTCAGAGCCTGAAGCCTGCTTCCAATTCTGTGTCTCCCTCTCTCTGTGCCCCTCCCCCCCTCATTCTCTCTCTCTCTCTCTCTCTCTCTCTCTCTCTTTCTCCCAAAACTAAGTAAACATTTAAAAATTTTAAAACAAAAATTAAAAAAATTATATAGGTAAAATTATTTGGAAAGCAATAGACTTTATTATGGTTCATAAATTAGCTCTGTGTCTTTTTTTACTTCCATTAACATATGCCCAACTGACTTTAGCCACTGATGCTAATAAAGAATTGAAAAAAAAGAGAAAACACATCAAATTTAGAGCAGAATCCTTGTTAATGCTACACCCAGATATTTCCAATGAGTTATTTCTGTCAGCTATTAAAATTTGTAAGTATTTTCTATTAGGAAAGAACTTATTGACTCCATTTTAAACTCCCTAGTAAAAAGTAAAAACCATATTTGTTGGTATGTTTTCCCTCTTCTTCACTTAACTGAAAGTCATAAGAACTTTTTTCCTATAGATTTTTTTAGAGGTTTTATAGTTTTTGTTTTCATATTCAGGTCTATGATCCATTTTCAATTAGCTTTTGTGTGCCATTTAATGTATGGATCAAATTTTGTTATGTTTTTGCATATGGAAATCCAAATGTTTTAGTATCATCTGTTGAAAGGACAATCCTTTTTCTACTAAATATTCTGTTCTTCTTTGTTGAAAATTAACTGATTATGTATATGTTGGTCAATTTATCGGCTCTATTTGTCACATTGAGTTATTTGTTTATCCTCATGTCAATAGCATACTGTTTGCAAGCTTTTTATTTTGGGGGTATTTTTATTTATTTTTCTTGCTTTATTGCTCTGGCTACAACCTGTAGTACAATGTTCAATAGAAGTGGTAAAGTGAATATTCTTGCCTTTTTTTTTCTTAGAATGAAAGTTTAGTCTTTCACAATGAAGAGTGATGATAGATATAAATTTATTTTTGATACCTTTTGTTAAAGTAAAAAAGTTCCTATTCCTAGCTTTCTGACAGTTTGTTTTTTAAATAAAGAATGGATGTTGGATTTTGTCAAATGATTTTTCTGTTTCTCATTCAATGTGGATTTTTTTGTCTGTTGATACAATGAATTACATTTATTTGTTTTCTAGTGTTAAAATTACCTTGTACTCTTGAGATAAACTCCACTTTGTCATATATTATTAAATCAATTTGTTAATATTTTATTAGTATCTTTGTTCACAAGAGATATTGATCTGTAGTTTTCTTTTCTTATGATACCTTTGCCTGACTTTGATATTAGAATAATACTTGTCACATAAATGAGCTAGAAAGTTTTTCCTTGTCTGCAATTTTCTGGCAGAATTTGCATAGAATTTGTAATATTTCCTTTTTTGCATGTCTGGCAGACGTAATCAGTGAAAGAAAGTATTTGAGCCTAGAGTATTCTTTTTAGGAAGATTTTAACTTGAAATTCTATTTTTTAAGTAATTATAGGACTATTCAGTTTAAATGAGAAGATTCAAATTATAATACTCCCCAAAGATAGTCACTTTAATAAAATGGGTAACAGGTGAATTCTGTAACATTAGAGACTTACAAAAGAAAGAGGAAAGAGAAGATGAAAAGAGAATAAAGCTAATTGCAATAAGATTTTTTTAAAAATTTACTTATGAATTGCAGCAATGGGAAAAATATGTCACTGTGGTTTTCTTAATATAAATATATTTGTTTATAAGGTTGGTTCTCTTCAGATTTTATTAATTTATATATGTCATATAGGTTTATAGAGATAGATAGCTCATGATTAGTAATACATAATATTTCATATTAGTACTGTTATGATCAGTATAATATAAATGTCAGGAATAAAATTTCTTTATTCATGCATTTATTCACAAACTCATTTATATATTCATTGATTCAGTTTCTTAATGAATTCATGAGCTTATTCAGTCCCAAACATCATTTACTGAAGGTCTTTTATGTGCCACATACTATTCGAAACCCTGAAAATTTAACTGTGAACAATAAAGACTAGCGTAGGTCAACAAGACAGTCTCAGATGACCATTAATACTGTGATAAAAATAAAATCAAATAATGAGAAAGATAATGACCTAGGGGCTGCTTTAGATTGAGAGGCTAGGGAGGTATTTAATAGGGGATGGAATTTTTAAATTTTTTAAAATATTTTATTTATTTCTTTTAGAGAGAGACAGCATGAGCAGGGGAGGGTCAGAGAGAGAGGGAGACACAGAATCTGAAGCAGGTTCCAGTCTCTGAGCTAGCTGTCAGCACAGAGCCCAACGCGGGGCTCGAACCCATGAACGGTGAGATCATGACCTGAGCTGAAATTGAACGCTCAACTCACTGAGCCACCCAGGCGCCCCGGGAGATGAAATTTAAGCTGACCCCTCAGTGACAAAAAAGAACTTGTCACAAGCACATTTAGAGGACAAATAATTTATGAAAATGAAACAATTCATTAATAAAACAACTTGATAGAATGTGCTGGGCCTCTCTTAGAATCTCTGAGGCCAGTGGAGCTGGAATAGACTAAGGGGAATAAAGTCAGTGGGAAATGAAGCAAGAGAAGTAGAAAAAGTCTTCATGTAAGGTACCTTAGGCCAAGATACTTAGTGTAGGAGTCATGGGAATCTCATGGAGAGTGTCAAGCAGAATAGTGGTGTGTGCTATATATTTTTAAAAGATCACCCCAAAAGTTCTGTGGAGAACAGAGAGGGACAAGAGTGTGAACAAAGGCATCAGGCAAATAAATGCTGAAGGCTGGGGCTAGAGTGATGGTAACAGAAATGGAGACAAATTAATGGATACATGCCACACTTTGGAGGTGGACAGGGAGTGCTACTAGATTAGATTAAGGAGTTGGATAACATTTTCCTCTGGCTGATTTGCACATTTTTGGCCTCAACAATTGTGTGTGGTGCTCTCATCTCCTGATAGGAAGTACTGAGAAAGAATACATTTTGAGAGAGTGAAAATTAAGATGTATTTTGGGGTATCTTAAGTTTGAAGTATCTAATAAATATTCCAGTGGAAGTGTTAACTAGGCGTTTGTATATATAAATTTAGAGCTGAGAGGGATGACATTCATTAACTCATTCACTCACTCCACAAAAAATTAAGAGACTATTACATATGTTAGGTAAGTGTGCTAGTGATGAGGATGTTAATATAAAGAAGAAGGAAGATCATTCCTCACCTTAAAAAGTTTATCTTCTAGATGGGGAGAGAGATGTATCAATGCCTAATGACAATACAGTGTGACAAGTACTATAATAAAGAAAGGAGCAAAGTGCTTTAAATATCAGATGATGGCACAATCCTTTCTGCCTAAGGAAGTTGGTAAAGGAGTTGCTAACTTTGAAGTTGATAGTACTTTATTTTTAGTACAAAAATGATGCCGAATTACTAGAGTAAAATTTCTGTAAGTAATCTTGTAAATGTGTATGAGATCTTTTAAAGCTAAGCTTATTGTCTTCCAAAAGACGCAATGGGGGATAACCACCAGATACACGTAGAGATAAATGGAAGAAGAAACACACCACATACACTGAAAGTAAAGACATTTTGCACATGTCACATTTTGTTTGATTAGTTTTATCATCCTTTTTGGAGAATATATTATCCAGTGACGCTAATTCAGTGGACATTAAATTTTTCCATCTCCTTTAATACTGTCTAGGCAAGTGGTAATTTTTCCAGGTATATTTTTTAAAAAATAGCACTAACTGCCCACATCCTCCAGGCAGTTTCTTAGCAACATGTATATATCGAACCTTATTTTCAAGTGCTTGCTACTGTTATCATCTACTGTGCTTAATTAAGGACTTTGTTGACTTCTTGTCCCACTTCTGTCTGTTTCTCCTTCATATATAGCCATGAACAGAGCAGGCAAACTACTAGAAACCAAAAGTTTAATTGCTTCTTGCACTATCCTGGACATCGAGTGTACAAGGAGAGACAGACGATTAGGTAGATAATTTTCCTCAGTCAGACAGGTTATATATTCCTAGCACGGGGTTAAGAAACAAGGAAGCTCTAAATCTAGGAAGTGAGAGTGGTACATTTGCAAGTTTTCTGGCCCCTCTTCAGGTTTATGATGTAAAGTCTTAAATTAAGGCCCAATAGTATTTGCTGCCTTGATATCTGGTGAAACCAGGAGGACCTCAAATGGCCTGCCTACAAGTTCCCCTCCCAATTCTGCTACCATGGATAAGTTCCCTTCACCAAACAACTTTCGTTATCAAGAGGACCAAGTGAAGTACCTGCTTATGCCTGAGTATGTGGTTTCAGTTTATTGCCAGTCCATGGGATTATTCAAAGAAGCCAGTCACATCCTCCCACAGAACCACGGATCATCCCACCCTCTTGATACCACAAAGCCAGCATCCCATAGGCCCCCGTTGTTCGTTTTGTTCCTGAGCACAGCCCCCATGTAGCCCTGCTTTGCATGTGATGTGTTCCTCCCCTGGGCCATGAGTATATGTAACTAATGAACTGCCATCTAGCCCATCTGTCCAGTGTCAGGTGTTGTGCATATGGCCATCCCTATGACCCTAGGGCAAGAATCTCTCACTCCTGAATGGGGCAAATAAGAGGGAATTAAAACAAGTTGGTACTAGGATGCACAGCTCTTTGGCCTGGACAGGAACAGAGTACTCTAGGAACTGTAAGGGCATGCTAATCACATTAAGTATAAGTTGATGGCAGCTAATTTTCAACATAGCCATCAGAAATAAATTGCTTTCCTTGCCACCTTAACCTTTCCTAAGTGTTTTTGGAACTTGATGTTACATGTCCACAGCTCGTGCTTTATTTCTGACTCCTTGTCTTCATCCTCTGTCACACAGTTTGGTTTGATCCTCTACCTGTATCACTGTCTTCATCCACAGTTCTGCATGGGTTGGTTCCTTTTCTAGTTATACTTTCTTTTCTGTCTCCTTACACCACGCTACGATGTGGGTGCAGATGCAGGACTCCTGTGAAAGCAAACCCTTTTTATCCTCTCTTGGCCTTTGGTTTCTACAACTGTGATCCTTCAAGTTTTGATTGGAGTCTATTCTTTGGTCATCAACTCCTGCCAAATTCAGTAGTTAGGATGCTTGCGTGTGGTCTCGTTATTTTATTTGGAGTATTATCCATTTTTAGATCACCAGGCAACTTTCCTGCTGACAACATAAAAATTCCACCATAAATCAAGTAGAAGTAACAGGCATTAGGTTTTGTATTTTTGTGTCAGTTTTGTGTTGTCTCCTCCTCAGATTAACACAGTGAATTAAAAGTTAACTAATATCCATTATCCACATGGGTATGGCTGTGAACAGTTAAACAATCATCTGCAGCACAGTCGCCATTGCTTTCAATCCCCAAGCACATGGAGTTTTTCAGGAACAGCTATTGATGGGATTAACTTTGTAGCCATTTTTGTCTATACGGGTAGCGGCTCTGTAGTCACACACCTGCACAAACACACACTGGCGCATACTGCATTTTCATGCATACAATACATTACTTGTTTGTTTCACCTTGTCTCCTCCCCGCTGCAAAAATATTCCATTTCCACTGGACTCTGATGGAAAATGTTCACAAGTGAAAGGGAGCACTTGGTCGTCCAATGAACTGAAGCTGCAGTGATAACACATTCAGAGTTGTCAAGGAGAAGGAGATTGATTTCTGAAAATGGAATCAAATGGCAACTGAAAGCGTTAGCTTCAATACTATCTCCCCCTTCTGTTCGACATCGATCTTTCTTGCATGTGCCAGCTCCTTATCTGGTGGGCAGAGGGGAATTGCAACT
The DNA here is from genome assembly GCF_008692635.1 of Crocuta crocuta. NCBI lineage: Eukaryota > Metazoa > Chordata > Mammalia > Carnivora > Hyaenidae > Crocuta > Crocuta crocuta. The sequence continues at coordinate 9,190,262 of NW_027531504.1, forward strand.
TGACGTCATCTGTGGCAGTTTTACAAGGGAGAGCGGAAGGGCAGACTGTCTGGTACAATGCTCTGATTGACAGAGGTTTGCAGCCCACAAATGATGGCGTGATCTACTCATATGGGAAGAAAAGTATTTATTGATAGACTAAAGCTACACTTAAATAGCTGGAGATCATGTTGTAAATGGTAAGAAAACCCACAATGGGCAATTCTAGTCTAGGCTAGTATTTAAAAGAATAGGCTTGTATTAATGTGGCATTTCCCAGCTCATATTTTCGTCTTCTCTGCAGCTTGAAGACAATTTAATTTCAGTTTGATTCTTTGTAGTGCTCTGGTGCATTTCCAAGGGCAGATTAGAGACAATTCTTGGGCTGTGGAACATTATCACAGTTACCTAAGTTAGGACCTGGTAACTGGTACCATTGAATGAATGCATTTACTCTGAGAGGCTTCTGAGATCAAACAGGTCTAATGAAATTGCTTTAAAAGGATCCTTCACCTCATTTTAAAAAGAGGTTGGTGGCCTCGTCAATTTACTTTGCAAAGTTCTTTGGTCTTCCGGAGAGATTGGTGTATACATTTATTTTTGATAATAATCAGTGGATGCTACTCTGTATTACACATGTGTCTATCCAAGTGTGCTCTTGGTGTCTGGGAATTGTGCACTTAGACTTTCTGCATTAATGTTGGAAAGAATATAGCTTTACTGAAACGGGAACTCTGGGGCACATGGAACAGAGAACTCCCTGCTTCTGGGCAGAGTGTGCTAAATAGAACTTCAAAATACACTGCAGCCTAGGCACTCTGAGGGTACAGATAGGGTTTTAAGGAATAATCACAGAATAATTCTCTTGTTCTCTTGATGCCAACCTGACTTAACTTTTTAAAGCGCACCTCACATCTTCTGTTCTGGTCTCAACTAGTCCCTGACGTCTATGCCCACCACCAACATGATCCTTACTCTCAACCGATGAACTTGTCTGGTACCTAAGCTTGCCTCGTGCCTCTCACACCTTATGGTCTGCAAACGGTAAAGGCCACAACAAGCAGAAATCTTCACAAATTCTTCTCTCACTCCCTTAGCAAAAACCACTTAAAGAGGGGCTCATACTACTTTGCACTTCCTTGTCCTCTGCTTGCTTTCCACCTACGACAACCACCTTCTAGCCACTCGCTTCTACTTAAAAAAAGGCTCCCATTAAAACCAGCAATGCTTTCTAGCTGGTAAATTAAAGCACCACTTCCCTGCCTTGTTCCACCCCATTCGACATTACTATTTACCCTTCCTTTCTCTTCTTTTTCTTCTCCCTTCAAATCCAAAAGACTATTCCCTCTTGTCTTAACTTGTTTCAAATTGCTTCCCCTAATCTCTCAGATTGTTCATTTTTGTTTGCCCCAGGGACTGCTTTGCCTCCACTTGCTTGGGGTAGAGATAGAGGAACACAAATATTCTTGTGCTCCCCATAGCACAGGGAGCTAGGGAGTTCACCCTCACCCCTTAATGTTGCCTCTCCGCTCTGCCTCCTGTCATGCTTGATGTGTCCCCTCTGTTACCATTTTGCCTCTAATTTTCTAGCCAGACTTGGGGATAGAAAGTGGTCAACTCATTACCAGTACCTAGTAAGTGCTTAATTAAAATCTGCTAATTATGGATGGGTTTAAGTTATCTAATACAGGTATTTTAAAAGTTTTCTATCATTTGCACTTGCCATTAATTCTCAATAATCCTTCCTCCTTTTTATTTATTTTTTAAAATGTTTATTTATTTTGAGATGGAGAGCATGCACAAAAGCAGGGAAGAGGAAGAGAGAGAGAGAGAGAGAGAGAGATTGAGAATCCCAAGCAGGCTCTGTACTGTCAGCACAGAGCCCGATATGGGGATCAGTCCCATGAGACTTGAGATCACGGCCTGAGCCAAAACCAAGAGTTGGTTGTTCAACTGACTGAGCCACTCAGGTGTTCCAATGCTTCCTCCTCTTTAAAACAATTTAATTTATACCCAAATTAATACCACCTATAAATTATCCTCTGTTACTTTCTTCTTACTTCTATATTAAATCATTTCCATTTTTGGACTTGGGTCAATAGTTCTTTATATATTTCATCAGAATGCTAGTAAACCATTTTGATAATTTCCTATATAATTAAAAAATAATAATATGATACAGAGCATGAGTCAGAAGAGTTTTATGGCAAACTTAAAGGTATTTCTGAAATGTAATGGAATTCAAAGTCACATATTAGCTTTGGTTGGGCATTTAGTGGACTTAACATTTCAGTCAACAACAGAGTCACCATGAGAAGCATTGGTGGCTTTAATGTTCATCTCAACGAGAGGATTTACTGTCAAAGTCTTTGAAAAAGGTGCCAGCAAGACCAAACAATGTCCCATATCCTCTGACTGGTATAAATAGGCAATGGATATGAAAAAGGGGGAAAAAAAACCTCATTGAGAAATGAAGCAATGAGAAAATATGTAAAACTTGGATTCGAGCTATATCTCCAGCATTCATTGCTCTCTGATAGCTCACTTAGCTCCTTAATTAATGTTTTTGTATTTATTTTGGAGAGAGTGAGAGTACTCATGAGCAGTGGAGGGGCAGAGAGAGAAAGAGAATCCTAAGCAGCCTCTGCACTGTCAGCATGGAGTCTTATGTGGGGCTTGAGCTCAAGAAACATGAGATCATGACCTGAGTGGAAGAGTTGGTCACTTAACCAACTGAGCAACCCATGTGCCCCTCACTTAGCTCCTTTAAATGGGACCCTATAAGTTGGGAACTGGAAAGTTCTTTGGGGGTAGTACCATATGTAAAGGATTATTTAGACTACCCTGTACCCAATAAATGTGTATTGTCTGTTGGCTAGATTGAATTTTCTCTTTTCTAAAAGACAATAATCCATGGACCAGGCAGCTCAGTGCCATGATGCCTGGGGCAGACATTTGTATTATGGTACCTGTTACTTTATCTCCCCAAGTTTTGTGTTGCACATCTAAAAAATGAGGACATTAATGGTACCTCCCTCAAGGGAGAGTTGTAAAGATTCCTTGAGGAAATACTTGTACCTAGCTGGCACTCAACACCTCTGCCTACCTTTGTGGTCTTATTTCCCATAATTCTTTCTAATGTACCTTAGTAACTTTCCATACTGTACTGTGTTAATGTTCTAGAATACCATCCTCACTTAGGCCTCCCATGCTTTTGCATACATTCTTTCCTTTTCCAGGAATATTGATCCTTGCATACTCCTAGCCCACACTTTTCTTCCAAAAAGCCCATGTACATCTTTAAAGACAATTCATTCCTCCTTCAGGTGCTTGTCTCTTCCAACTGACAGGCAAGTAGGCAAGAAATAGATTTCTGTATTGAATCTATCTCTAGAGTTATAACTTTCATTCCAAAGCAGCACTTGGCAGTGTGAACAATATTTTCACTATAGTTTTAAAAATCATAGGCAAGGTAGGACATCACACAGTGTCTGCCACTATTTTTGCCATATCTTCTAGGACATCTGTTTTATAGTGCTAATGTTTGAAAATACATGGGAAAGCACTGTTGAAAACTAAGTGATATATGAAAATCATAGTTAGACTTATACTACTAAAAACATCGTAGGGGCGAGTATAAAGCTTTAGAATGATGGAAAATTGTTGAAGTATGAAACATTCAACTTTAAATTACCTTTTTTCTTTTTTTTAACCATCTTAAACACTTTGAAGTGTACAGTTCAGCAGTATTAAGTACTTTCATACTGTTGTGCAACAATACCTTGAACAATAACTCCCCATTTCTGTCCCCCCTCAACCCCTAACAAACACCTTTCTATTTTCTGTCTCAATAAATTTGACTTTTCTAGGTACCTCATATAAATAGAATAGTAGTATCTGTCTTTTTGTGACTAGCTTATTTCACTTAGCATAATGTCTCCAAGGTTCACCCATGTTGTAATGTGTATCAGAATTTCCTCCATTTCTTAAGCTGAATAATATTCTATGTATATATCATGTTTTCTTTAGTCATTCATCTGTTGATGGACACAGGCTGCTTCCATCTTTTGGCTATTTTGAATACACTGCTATGAACATGGGTGAGCCAATATCTCTTTGAGACCCTGTTTTCAATTCTTTTGGGTGTATAACCAGAGATGGAATGGCTATATTGTTTATTATTGCATTTTTAATTTTAGGGAAATATCTGTACTCTTTTTTATAGCAGCTGCATTGTTTTACATTCCTACTAGCAGTGAACAAGGTGCCAATTTCTCCACACCCTCAACAGCACTCATTATTTTCTGTTTTTATTTTTTTTCTTTGTTTATTTGTTTGTTTTTAATAGTAACCATCATAATGGGTGTATTCCACATTCTTGTTTATTTATTTTAATTTACATCTGAGTTAGTTAGCATATAGTGCAGTAATGATCTCAGGAGTAGAATCCAGTGATTCATCCCCTACATATAACACTCAGTGCTCATCCCAACAAGTGTCCTCCTTAATGTCCCTTTCCCATTTAGCCCATGCCCTCACCCCAAACCCCTCTAGCAACCTCAGTTTGTTCTTTGTATTTAAGAGTCTCTTATCTTTTGCCTCCTCCCTGTTTTTATATTTTTGCTTTCCTTCCCTTATGTTCATCTGCTTTGTATCTTTAATTCACATATGAGTGAAGTCATATGATATTTGTCTTTCTCTGACTGACTAGTTTCCCTTAGCATAATACACTCTAGTTCCATCCACATTGTTGCAAATGGAAAGATTTCATTCTTTTTGATCACTGAGTAATATTCCATTATATCTATATCTATATCATCTATATATATATCTATATATCTACACACACACACACACACACACACACCACATCTTCTTTATCCATTCATTTGTTGATGGACATTTGGCATCTTTCCAAATTGGCTATTGTCAATTGTACTGCTCTAAACATTGGGGTGCCTATGCCCCTTTGAAACAGGTGTGCTCGACATTCTTATTGGGGCTTGCCACTTATTTTCTTTGTAGATCTTTCTTCTAGGAAGTGCTGACTCCCTAGGTCCAAAACCACAGAGGGAGTTTCCTTATGCTAATGTAAGCTTCCGGGCCTCAAAAAACAAATTTGCAGATGTCTTTGACTTTTTGACTACCAAACTCAAATTTCTGGCTATGCACTTCACCATCTCTGGATTTTTGTCCTTCTTAATTTGGGCTAACACTGAGTTATATTTTTTGACTCAAGACTCTATTCAATTTTCCTGCCCTTTATAAAATATTAATTATGTCCTCAGACAAAATTAATGTATCTCTTCATCTTTTTTTTACAAGACATTCTACAAATTGCTTAGGTTTATACATTACATTATGATTGTTTGCTTCTATATTTGCAGCTGGAGCAGACCCAACAGACTTAATTACCATTCTCTTTTTTTCTTACTAAAACAAGTATGATTTTCTTTTGAAAAGCTTATAACCAACTAAAAACCTATATTCCCCATACTCTCTGGGAGCTACTGCTACTCATCACATGACACAGTTCTGATTGATGAGAATAACTGGAACATTGGTGATTTCTAAATACTTTTTGATTTCCTAATATGGGTATAGTTCCCTTCTTCACAGCTGAAGTATAATGAGAGGCGAGACATGGGGCAGTCATTTTGGAATCATGTGGCAACCATGAAAATAAAAGCCATATATGAAGGATTTTGAAATAAAGTAGATAAAAGGAAGCTGTAGTGACAGTATGGAACTTCTGTACCATGTCTGGCTGTGTATTATGGATTTTTTGAATATGAAAAAATATCAACCTGTTTAGTAAAACCAGCTTTTTTTGAATTTTTAACATCACAAAATGTATAGAAAATGATAATATTTGAAACTTTCAAGGAAAGGGCAACTCGTAGACAAAGTTTAATATTTAAAATGATCTCTTTGCTCTCAAGTAGAGGAATTAAGGGTTCATCCATTATCTTTTCACACCTATATATAACCCATTGACAAAACATGAACATCCTATATAGAGTCCTACTGGGAATCTTTTTCTAAGCCACACTATTCATATTGCTTTTTCAGGAAGCCAAACACAATTTCTAACAGACTTTCTCTAGCTAGACAATGATGTTACTGAGAGCAGACCTATGCATTATTCATCGTGTTTCTCTCTTACCTAGTATGCTGCTAGAAACTTAATAGTCACTCAATAAGTATTTATTGAATAAATGAAAAGAAAGCACAACTCATTGTTCCAGACTGGTTTTCTCAAAGTTGTGGATCATGCTCATTTCTGACTCAAAACCTTTACTCAGATTCCCTCAACCTGGAAAAACTTCTTATCTTTCTCCAGGTAGCCAACTCCTACCCATTCTTCAAAGTCCTTTTCAAGTCTCTCTCCTCCATAAAAGCCTTTGTATCATTTTGACTCAGCTCCCAACACTTTATTCACTTTCCTGTACTCGGATGCCTCTTGCTGAAAGAAAGGTTCACTGTGGCTTTAATCAATGCATATCTTCCAACTAATGAAATGACCCAGCTTTTCCATGTTATCATATGCTAACTACATTTTCCACTGACAAACTTGTACTTAGAATATTGTTTTCTTAAAAACGTTTTTCATACCATGAAAATACAACTGATAAAAATACTTAAGACAATCAAATAAAAACATAAACAATATAAATCTTGTATTTTTAATGTTCGCTTTGGGGAAACATTCTGCCTGAGATGGATCAGCTGTAGTTTTGAGGTTTGTTTTGTTTTGTTTTTTAATATGATCTAGTAAAGTAGGGCTAAATGAAAAAAATTGGGCGTAATCTCCTTAGAATAAGCCTGTAGATTTTCAGGGTCCCAAGCTCTTAGAACTGCATTTAAAGATATGATGTCAATTTTTTTTTATTGAAAATTTGACATGAGGATGGGTTTATAAAGGTCTTTAGATTGTAAACTAGATGGGATACTTTACACAGGACTTTTACTTTCTTGAAGAATTCACCACTGCCTGGATCATCAGCCTTAAATATTATGGAGAAAGGCTCACATTTCTGGAAGCAATTTAATGTCTTTGGATCAGTGCTTGGTGCTTCCCTTTCAGCTCTGGGAATCCACTAGTATTACTCTTGATACAATCAAAGTATTCTTTGCTCGCTCTGAAACTTCTTCCTTTGATTTTTTACTTTTCTTGTCCTTCAATGTATTGGAGAGAGATAATATTTGCCAAATTTTATACTCAGGTGTGTTTTATTATATGACCACATCATCAAAAGTTACTGCATTTTTGTACATATAGTTAGTGAGTTGGACACAGATTAAACAGTCTGGTGTGTCACCTTTCTACTGCTTTCTTTAAACTGACTTTGGAGGATGATTCAGGCTCAATTTGATTCTGTCAGAAGGAATATCACCCTCCAATATGCCTACCCACTTTTCTTAAGTGATATAAAGCTGATATAATGGCCTTTATAATAAGGAAACTTACACCTTTACTTTCAAGATTTTGTATTCCTTGATGAACTGGCTGGGTTGATAGGTGTTCTAACTTTGTTGAGTAAACACTCATGGCTTATAAATATACTTAATTTTGGGTTGTATTGTTTGCTTATCCTTTAGGTGTTCATATGTGATAGCTTTCGATCTTAAAGCATTTATATTAAAGTATCTCCAAAACTGAAGAGTCGCATCCCTGGCTAGAGAAAGGTTGTCTGTTGTTCAGTAAAATTTGCACCTGGATGATTCAGGGTAGTTTATTTTGAAAGATTGGTTTACAGTACCAGTGAAATCCACGAAAATAAAGCTCATAGGGCTTACCTACCAGGTAATACTGTCTCCTGCATTCAACTTGCAACTGTTTTTGAATTCAGAACCATAAGGCTCTCTGCAGGTATGGCTTTCAGTAGGTTGTAAAGAGCTTAAACAGATGGGACATTGTTATTAACATGGTTCATGTATTTTCATTGTATTGGTGTTGAAAGTGATTTTCCAGATAATGGCTTAGACAAATGTTTGTGGAATCTGTCCAGTTAATCCACCACAAAATGCAGACTGACTTTCAAGAGCAATTCCACTTTCATTGAATGTTTTTGATTAATATTTAACTCCTGAGAATTTCTTATTACTTTGTTGAAGATTCTCTGTTTATTTTCTTTTTGAAGTCATTGTTATTAAATTTTTTCGCTTAATAGTGACTTCTGACTAATCCAGAAATTAATTTTAAACTATTATATCTTAGGTGACTCATTATAAAAAAATAATCTCAAAAAAGGTCTTTTTATATTCCCACAGATACCATGGATTATAGGTCAAAGGGTCATTTGATCCTTATTAGATGAGATTCTATAGCTGGGGATCCAAAACCAAATGAATTGTTCACTCCTTAACCTAAGAATTAGACACAGAATAGCAATGTCATCTATTTTTTTCACCAGGAAAGTAAATGTCTCTTATGTAGCAGTCACTATGCTAGGTGCTGGGGATGCAAAAAATATTTTAAAAAAGAGGATTCATGAAGACAAGGAAATAACTGAAGTTTGAAAGTACAATTTCAACTTCCTATAATTAGGGGGATGGCATGGATATAATATTGAGGAACTGTGTGATCTGGATAACTTACTTATTCTGTTTAAGCTCCAATTTCTCTATTGAAATGGGTGATATTTGCCATAGATACTTTCAGAGTTGATGGAAAAGTGAATAGGATACAGCTGCCTTGTACAAATACAGTAAACAAAACAAAAACAAAAACAAAAAACTGAAGTTTTGAATTACTTGGAGTTCACCATATTTTGATGCCATTTATATCCTTCTCCACATTTCTCAGCTGATAAATATCTTAGCAACTGTTTAACTATTGATTTTCTTATTTCCCAGTTTCTTTGAGACCTTAAAATTGCCAAATTCCTGTTTGTTGTTATCAACTTCGATGAGGAATAAGGAAGCCATTACAGCCGTTTGGGGTTTGGTAGATTGTTCCTACTGTGACATTTTCTTTGTCATTGTTTTCCTGACTCCATTATAAAATCTATACTACCAATACCAACACCCCTCCACCAACAAATTAAAAAAAAAAACATAGAGCTAGGTGTATTGGTTTCCTCTTGCTGCTGTAACAAATTACCACAAACTCATTGGCTTAGAGACACCAATTTATTTACTTACAGTTCTGGAGATCAGAAATTTAAAATAAGTCAGCAGAGATATGTTCCTTTTAGAAGCTCTCAGGGAAAGTTCATTTCCTTGTCTTTTCTAGCTTCCAAAGGCCACTCATTCCTTGGCTCATAACCGCACGGTGTTCCACAATTTCAGTTGTCAGATTGCCTTCTCTGATTCACCTCCTTATTAAGGAGGCTCTTTGTGGTTACCATGGGCCCACATGGATAACTCAAGATATTCTCACATCTCAAGATCCTTAACTTATTCATTTCTACAAACGTCTTTTTGCCATGTAAAATAACATATTCACAAGTTCTAGGCATTAGCTTTGGATATCTTTGGGAGACTATTATCTTACCTACCACAATAGCTTAGGAAGATGAAAATAAATCTGAAACATGTTGAAATTCTCAGGAATTAGGGGCGCCTGGGTGGCTTAGTCGGTTAAGCGTCTGACTTTCGCTTAGGTTATGATCTCGCGGTTCGTGGGTTCGAGCCCCGCGTCGGGCTCTGTGCTGACTGCCAGCCCAGAGCCTGGAGTCTGTTTCGGAGTCTGTGACTCCCTCTCTCTCTGACCCTCCCCTGCTCACGCTGTCTCTCTCTCTCTCCTAGAAATAAATAAAACGTTAAAAAAATTTTAAAATAAAAAAGAAATTCTCAGGAATTAGCTGGGATGGCAGGAAATAGACGAAGTTCAGGCAATGAAGAAACATGACATTATCTTTCTTTTCTTTTATGAAAAAAATGTTTTATGGTTATTTATTTTTGAGAGAGACAGAGACAGAGAGAGAATGAGTGGGGGAGGGGAAGAGAGAGAGGGAGACACAGAATCCAAAGCAGGCTACAAGCTCTAAGCTGTCAGCACAGAGTCCAATGCAGAGCTCGAACCCATAAACCATGAGATCATGATCTGAGCTGAAGTCAGATGCTTAACTGACAGAGCCACCCAGATGTCCCAAACATGACATTATCTTTCAATGGACATAAATTCTGTTAGGACTTTTTGAGGCTAAAGCCAAACAGTAGTGTGGATTATAGAATTTATTTTTTGTGAAAAAAGTATTTTTGCATTGAGCACCAAGGAATAAACTGGAACTAAGCTGACTGGCCTGGTAGACATTGCTGAAAAAATTTGTTTTAGGGAAGAGATAGAATAGTTAGAAATTAGCATATGGATCCATCATAAAATAATGCTAATTCATTATTTTTTAGAGTAATAGAGACATCATAGAGAAGTTTCTTGAATATTATATTCCATTTAGTACTCGGAGCAGCCTTGTAAGGTAGGTAGGGAATGTATTTTGAACCTTGTATTACTGACAAAGCACTGAGGCTCAGAGATGTTAAACAAGTAGCTCCTGGTTATAGGCTGGAATGCTAACTATGGATCTGACTGGCATAGTTCAGGTCTGTGAATTTTGATGCCTAAGGGTAACTGAAATCTATTTGATCCCCAAAGTAGCTGAATGATCCCTTTCAAGTCTTGTTTACACTATGGATGCCTCTTGCCATTCTGGATGATTATATCCTAAGACTGCAGAATTAACCAATAACATCCTATTTTCTTATTTCTCATATCAGTCTTCATCACATCACAGGGGTGAGCTACTATTGCAGTTCAGTATTATACTTTTTATTATTTTACCTTCTGTCATCACCATCAGGAAACTAACTGTTGTCTTTCATTTTCTGGACCGTTTCTAATAAACAGTTGAACATTTTTATCACTCTTGAAGACAGACTACCTGCATTTGCTCTGAGGATTTATTAATCCTGTTAAATAATGAACCATTTGTAGCTGTCCAACATTAGACTACATCTACTAGACGCTGTTCATATGAGAAGCAGCCACCGTAAAAGTAAACCTGCAAATAGGAGCGTCTGTCCCTGTGACTCTCAACATGAGGTTCACAGTAGATAAGCCAGGTCTCCCCCTCAGGTCCCCTGGAGGGCTCCTACTCTGGTGCTTGCTTCTGGAGGACAGGTACTTGTGTCTGGGCGATGTTACTCCATTGTATGCATTTTATGTTTGTCAGAGAGCCAGTGTTTTACGTCAGACCAACACAAACATGCTCTTAAAATTTGTTGCAGTCTATCCTCAGTTTCAGCTGGTCTGGGGAATGGAAACTTATCTCTTTGAACTACCCCCAAAGGATCTCAGCGTGAAATTCCATCATTCCAAATTTAGTCTCTAAATGTAAGCAGTTACCACCCAGCTGTTTTCCTGTGGTGAAACAAAAATCTCGATTTTCTGGAAAGGTAAGAGGTACTGTTTATTTAAAGATATGTAGTGAACAACAAAAATGTACTAAATGACTCCCTGTGCTCTCCAGCTTTGCAGAGCCCCATGATTCAAATGTGCACCTTGGCAACATAAATCAGAGTGTCATAGGTCACCGGCTTCATTCTTCCATGGCCCATGGGTGCATTTCCCAAACACCTTCTGAACTTATTTCCTTAGGTAACTCCATGTGCTTCCATTAGCAGGACCACTATTAACATTTATAAGATAATTTATAAGTGAACTGAATACTGAAGAAAAAACCCTCAATCTAGCCTCTGCGCGAATTACCACAGGATCCTGCTGTTGCAGTTAATCAAGTGCCAAGCAGGGAGGCTCCTTACACACCCAACTTGGCCACACAACTCACCTTCCATTTTTTCCAAAGACTTTGTGATTTCATCTTCTCAAATATAGCAATAAGTGGCTGTTACCTTCACTTTGAAATATTATTTTTTCCTTAATAAATATCTTGGTGTATGTCATTGTCCAGTGAGGCTTACGGACTAAGAAAAAACGTCAGCAAAACAACACAGAGGGTACTCTGTCATTTTGAAAGGTTCCAGTTGCTTGAGCCTTTATGACAAGGACTTTTGCAATATTTTGTATCAACAGCTTGCCACGTGGGTTCCGGCTCATAGTATGTGTCATTATTTCCCAGCTGAATTGGCTTATCTGCACTTCCCTTTGTGGGTAACAGTACCTAGGAAACTAAGCTCACTCTGTTTCATCTAAATTTTGCTTCCTTCCTTTTCTGAGCATTCTCCATTGAAATGAATAATATAATACATACATCTGGTAAATTGCTCATTTTAATCAGGCTCTTCTGCTTCTGTGGTGCCTCAGACTAAGGGAACAACTTTGACTTTTGATCATTGCCTTTTATTTTACTTTGCAAGCTCTCATTTTACTGCCTTCTGCCAAAATTCATTTCTTTAAAAAGGCACTGCTATTTAATTTCTTCATTATTTAAAAACCTATGGTCTGAGATCCTCCTTCTCACTCATCTCCCACATCAAGAGCAAGTGACCTTATCCCTAGCTGAATATTGTTCTTTGCTCTAATATTCAGACTCCTGCTCTCTTGCACATTCCCATCACTATTTTTTGTTCTCACTGGTGTTGATAAAGTCATTGAAAGCAATTGCTCTGGGCCTCAAGAATAGGTATCTTCATATCTCTATGATCAGGACACAGGTCAGAGAGTTAGAGTCAAGGTCGAGGAAGGTAGGAAGATGGTGATGGGAAGGTCTTTGATAGAACCAGAGCTTATATTTTCAATAAGTTACCAATCTCTGTTTCTGCTCCACATCCCTCCTGCACCTTACCCCACATCTCCCACCTCAAAAAAAAAACAAAAAACAAAAAACAAAAAAAACCCTATAAGTGATAGTATTTCTTTCATCCATTAATACATCTCTGTATAAGTTTTGATTTCAGGCAATCATCATCAACTTTGGCTGTGTATAGCTCAAGTAAAATTTACAGGGGCTCACAAAAGTAATGAGAGTTAAGTGTAGAAAAATAACCCAGGATCAGGATCACCTAAGAACTGATAGTAGGAACCTCATCAATGGTGACACCATAGAATCAGTCTAATCCACATGCTGCTAGAATGGAGGTGCATACCAGGCCACCTTTAGGAGGGAGTGAGTCTGAATGACCACAACTATTGTTAGTCCAAACTAAGTTCTTGTGTGGATTAGAACATGGCATCTTATCTAATAAGCAGATCTCCTCTGATTTTGAGTCCCCATTGACCTTCTTAACATGTTGCCCTCATGAATAAGACACAACCTGCACAATTGTTCCCATGACTCTGCCCTCGGGCTGTGCCTGACTGAAGCAGGAAGGGAAGAGGAAGAGGACCTGATTCATCCCACATTCTTATCGGGAAGTGGGTACTGCATACGGTGGGGAATTCCCCAAAAGGAAAAATAGAGGAGGGCAATTCAAAAGAGTTTAAATACTGGGAATATATGAGCAAGTTTCATTGAACATGCCCTTTGTTACATTTTTGCACTTGAATTTTCCCTTGAATGAAAATACCTACAGGCTTCTGATACAGACCAAGATGTGAAGGAGTTCACTCTTCATGATTTTTATGGGCTTTACTATACCTAAGTACAACTTTCATAGACTTTCACAAGACCTTATGCAACTGATATTACAGAAAAATGTTAAATCTTCAGTGTTAGACAACTAGGCAATCATTTTGCCTTATTCATGATAGCTTTTTTTAGGGAGAGATAATTATACAAACTATATATATAGTTCAGGAGTTGTGATGTTTAGTACATAAGTGCTTAGACCAAATTTTGGTTTCACTTAAATTAATTGCATGCATGTCTAGATTAGTAATCATATGTTCTCGGTGTATCTGGAATAAAGTAGTACAACATCCTTTTAAGATTTTTTTTGCATATGTTTGTAATGACCCAGTAACTTTCTGATTAAACATTGATGAAACACATACTTTTCATTTCTTCCTGCTGCTAAAACCTCACTAAAGTGAAAGTAAAGGAATTTAAAGTGGTAAAAACACACTGAAGAAAAATAATGCATGAGGAGACAAGAATAGGTGGAAATGGCAAGTGCTTATAGTAAATGGAAAGTAAATGGAGGGGTTAGTAGAGCTGAGAAAGCTGGATGAAAGTGCTGGCTGGAGAGAAAGGCAATGAACACTGAGCTGAGTGTTCTCCCCAGAACACTGGACAGAATCACATAAAGCAGGGGAAGGGGTGGCGCCTCAATCAGAAAGCTGGTAGGGAACCTCTATAGAGACAGTTAGGTATGATCTTCTCCGCTGATGTGTACAGTCAGCAGACTCACCCATTCCCAGTCTGACAGACGACTGCAGGTTCATGCTGAATCAGAACAAGAGGGCCCAGGCTCAGGGCCAGGACGTAGAGCAGACGCTGAAGAAAGGAGCCAACCTGAAAACAAGATTAAGTAAAGGTCTACACTTTGAATGGTGCAGCTACTGGCCCCTGCTCTTGCTTCACATACATGGCAAGATTGGGAGGTGTTTGTTTGTTTGTTTGTTTTTTCTGGTTGAGGGGGAGCAGGGGATGGAAAGCCTTGGAGTGGGTGGTAGGGTGAGGTTTCCAATATGAAACACAAGGATTCCCATTAAATCACTCTCAAGGACAAGCTTCTCAGCTGGAAATTTCCTTCCCCTTACATAGAGCTTCTGTTCAGTCTTCTAATGCCTCCTTCTTAAAAATGAACAAAATCTCTGGCTATTGAGGAAAGTCCCACTCAAAAAGAAAAGCATCAAAGAGGAGGGAAAAAAAAAGAACTCAGAGAAAACAAGGAATGTAGAGAACAGACAAAAGCTATAATTAAAACTATTATTTATTTTCTCAGATAAATGAGGAGTCACTGTACTCAGTGGGGTACTACAAAAATGAATCTGTCAGCTAGATAGAGGTCTTGAAAAACTAGAAATGTGAAAATGGGATGAAAGTTTCATCTAAAAACCTATACAAAACCAAGTTCTCCTCATAGGAAGCAGAACAAAATTAAATGGAAGTTATGATAGGCATAAAAAGATTAGAATATTAGTAGACCAGTCCATGAAGTCCAAAGGCTGACCAAAAAGAATTCCAGAAAAAAGACAACAGAAGGGAAGAAATTAGTAAACAACAAATATGAAAAAGAGGTCCAAAACTCAAACACCTAAGTTTCCAAACTGAAAACAAAAAGTCTAAAAAATGTCCAGCACAATTATCTTTTTAAAGGAAAATGATTATACCCACAGATCTCTCTGAGACAGGCTTCCATCTACCTTGGGCTGAAGTTAAAGTTCTTTAAGACAAGGCCTTTAAGATTCTCACATTCTTCTGTCGAGGTAAGAGAGTCTTTGCAATGAAGTCTTAAAGTTTTTCTGAGGTGACAACCAGGACTTTAAATAGTTTACTCTAATTTAATCAGACCACCTAATCAAAAATGTTCTTCTCCTTTCCCTTACAACATAGGCAATCATAGAACTTAATATTTCTTGATATGTCTTAGTTAGTTTATCCACCTCTGCTCATTAAAATGTAAGAGCTATGGGGTGCGGACACTGTTTTGTTTTCCATTTGTATACTCAGGGACTAATCTAGTGACTGTCGTATAGCGGGCCCGAAATGTCTGTGCATGAGCCAATAAGTGAGCTTCACTACTAATAGTGATATTTATTCTACTTTTGCCAAGGCTATTGATTTAATAGTTATTACAATTACAGTAGAAACTCATTTAGAGACAGAGCCACATGTTTCCATTAGAGATGAGTCCTGGGTTAATTATAGGCTCCTTGAGTCTGTATCAAAGTGGAGAGGGTGGGGGTACATTCCAAAAGGTACCATTATGCTTTCCTTTGATCTAAGTCTATATGAGATTTTCACATCAGTGGAATTAACTATTCTTATTCCCAGTTCTTACTTATAGAACTGTTAGAAATGTGAAAAATAAATTTCTGGATAGCATTTGACCAAAGAAGCACTCAATGTTGTGTAGCTTTTACTAAGAAGAGAGGAAGAGAACCCCTTTCCTTGAATGTACCCTTACATTTAACTCATCATTCTTACTTCAGTAATGAAAAATTTGACTTTGAAATATATCTTCAGAATATATTTTTTCATTATTTGACATATTTGATGTGCTTCTATTAATTTAAATAGATTCCCATCACAAAATATTCAGTTACAAGAACAACAAATAACAGAGAAGTATTTTTTATGGAAAAAATTTACCTCTTATTAAAATAGATGTTGAATGAGCTAATGGAAATTTATAGTCTAGTTGCAGTTAGGTTAAACCACATTGGGGGCGCCTGGGTGGCTCAGTCTGTTGAGCATCTGACTTCGGCTCAGGTCATGATCTCACGGTTTGTGGGTTTGAGCCCCATGTCAGGCTCTGTGCTGACAGCCAGCTCAGAGCCTGGAGCCTGTTTTGGATTCTGTCTCTCTCTCTCTCAGAAATAAATAAAACATTAAAAAAAAAACCCACATTGACAAATTTGGGACATTTCTATTTTTCTGTAAACACCCTCTGACACCATCACTCATTCTTCTAAATTGAAGAGAAATGCTAGTATGTTAGAATTATTTCCCAGTCTTGTCTGTTTTCTATGTGAAGTCCACACACACAGGCACGCATTCATTTTCAGGGGCAGCATTAGCCCAGAACTTCTTCACTGTGATTCCCTGTGTTCATTTTAACACACTATTTAATGTCCGACCCTCATGACAATGCTATAAGATAGATATTACATACAGTAGGCTTAGACAAACATTTTCTATAAAGGGCCACAGATTACATATCTTAGTTTCTGTAGGCTCTGTGGCCCGGATCATAACCTTCTGCCTAGTAGCTAAACAATAACATAAAAACCAGACCATATGCAAACAAATAAGCATGGCTAAGTTACAATTAAACTTTCTTTTTGGATCATGAAATGTAAATTTCATATAGTGTTTACATGTTATGAAATGTGATTCGTTAATTTTAACACTTGAAAATATTTTTCAAAATTAACTTGTAGGCTGTACCAAAATAGGTGGTGAGCCAGATTTGACTCACAGGGTGTGGTTTGCTGATCCCTGTAATATACAGACTAGGAAACTGGGGTTCAGGGAGGTCACAAACCTTTCCCAAAGTAATATTACCAGTGAGTGTGGGAGCCTGGATTCAAAGGTGAGTATCTCTGATTCTTAACCCATGAGGTATATTGCCTCTGGATAGTATCCTAACTGAAATCTATAAACTCTAGTTTAACAAAACTGAGAATTCAGATCACTTTTGCTTAGCCTGGAAACCTAGCCACTACTCAACATGATTTATATGGCAAAAGACAGTCCCAGTTCTAAGTGACATCACTACTTTGGGATGATTTCCTGTTCTGGGAACAACCTATAAGTACATATATACTTACATATGAAAATAATTGTCCTTTTCTTCTAAGCATTTAAACAACAGTGTTGTAATTTAATAGATGATGGTTCATTTTCACCAATGTGCAAACAAATGCATTTTAGGCTAACAGGCATTTATCCTTGTGATCTATCCACAGTACCAGCAGTTGCAGCACCTCTGCCCTCTGCCCCCCCTCCCTCCAGTTGGGGATAAATAGAGGGTAGCTCACCAATCAAACAGGAGACCACAGATTTCCCCCCAGGTGATTCAGGATGATCATAATATTTGCACAAAGCTCTGCTTTGCCTCATGTTAGTGCAACTACAACTATATAGTTGACTGAACATCTGGGGCAGTGCAGGGTATAAAATCATTTTCCCAACCCTGAAAACAATGTGTCTGTACACATGCTTATGTTTATGTCTTCATGTCCCCATCTTTCCCCTCTTGGGGAGGTTTGAGCCCAGGCTGCTTGTTGGGCCTACTCATTATCTTGAACTCTGAAACTCTAACCTTTTATATTTTAATTCAAAAGGGAGCATTGTTCCAAATCATCCATTATTTTCAACAAGGGCAAAATAATACAGGCTGTCAAGGGCCCCTAAACACAGGTAATTTATTGCTCAGAAATGCTGGATTGAATGTGTTCCCCAAGAAAGCATTCTTCAAAACCAAATATTAGGCACCACCATGTAGGAATCCGACTGTAAATGATTAAAAACACAATGGATCACTGGTCAGTTGTTTGGTCTGTCTAGAATCATTATGCTTGGAAAAGACGTTAAGCTAGGAAAGGAAACCCTTTGAGGTCTGTTCTCTATAAAGAAAGAGGATTAGGAAAAAAAAAAAAAAAAGCCTAGTCCTCCTCTGCCATCATCTTAGACAATGTGTGTGTACACACATAGATACAGACAAACACACCCAGAGCGATAGATTGCTCAAATAGCTCGGGGCTAAATGTGAAGAATTATAAAGGAAAGATTTAAAAATGCAAGTTTGGGCAATGATTTAAAACAGAAGGAGGAAGTCAAAGCAAATGAGTAGTATTTAATCCTATAAATTTGCGATCCTATGGTGTACATAAAGATGTAGGTAAGAGGCCTTTGTTTGCTCTCTGTTATGGCTAGAAGCCTAGGAAAATAAATTTATTCAGGCAATCCAGTCTGTCTGCAAAGACTTCCATTTCGCCTTTTATGGAAATCCTAAACAAAGAAGAGTATCTTTGCTTCTGTCAGGAAAGCAGTTTCAATCAAACTGATGAATAAAAAGCACAGCTGCCAAACACGATCCAGGGCAGGGTAAAGTTTAGGTGCCCAACTGTCCATTATTCTATTAAAATGTGTCATGAACGTTGGCCTGGGCTAATAGAGCAAGGCTAGGCAGCACACTAAATTGCTTCTCAGGTTTCAAATACCAATTCCTGGAAGAATTATATAGGATAAAATGTGGAACGTCAGCATCACAAGACAGCTTGTTCAGTGAGACAAAGGTTTCGTTTTGCAGCCACCGAAGATAGATTCATGCCATTTACATATTTAAGTCTGGGCTTTTGCTTGTCTCCTGAAGACTGTGACTGGTGAATGGCTGTTCTGTGGTATTTACACCTTTCATCTGAATTAAGTGAGACTAAATTATTTCATTCAAAAGAAGCAAGCTACAGGACCCTTCCATTTTTCCAAAGTAGTCTTGAGACCTTAGGAAGCTTAGGAAGCTCAGATAGCATTTGCTGTACCCCCTTGTTTTACAAGTGGACACTTGAAACACTTAGGTTAGAAGAATTAGAACCTCTCCCAAACATGTCTGGAAGTGACACAGCAGCAGACAGAATCTCTAGTCCTAAACCTGAACTCTTTCTGCCCAGATTTTGAGTGGAAAAAACCTCATGTCTGTAGTCCTGAGTAATACTTGCAGAAGGGGACACCTGCTATTTTGATGATCACAAACAACAAAGAAACAAAACAAGAGCAGCAGAAAGATCTGAGGCAGAAAGAACCATACTCTTCAGTGGCAACTGTTGTAACAGAGTAGCAAAATCCTCCTTTCTAGGTAAATGCAAACCTGACTATCATGAAAAATAAGGCAGAGTATCAGAGAAAGAAAGAAAGAAAGAAAGAAAGAAAGAAAGAAAGAAAGAAAGAAAAAAAAAAAAAGAAAGAAAGAAAGAAAGAAAGACGGAAGGAAGGAAGGAAGGAAGGAAAGAAAGAAAGAAAGAAAGAAAGAAAGAAAGAAAGAAAGAAAGAAAGGAAGGAAGGAAGGAAGGAAGAAAGAAAGGGAAGGAGGGAGGGAGGGAGGAAGGGAGGAAGGGAGGAAGGAAGGAAGGAAGGAAGAAAGAAAGGGAAGGAGGGAGGGATGGAGGGAGGGAGGAAGGAAGGAAGGAAGGAAACCGCTAGGTTTCTCACCAAATTACTACCAGAATATGACTTATTTTTGTCTATTTTCAGACCATTGGCTTTATGTCATGATATCTTGAGACAAATGCTTATTGCTTACTTTTAAAAGGCTGTGTGTATTAGTTATCAGTTAGTGTCTATGAATTACTCTTTAGCTTAATGATGTAAGATGATAAGTATTCATTGTTTCTTTGGGTCAAGACTTCAGATGTGGCTTAGCTGGATGGTTCTGGCTCAGGGCCTCTTACAAGGTTGCAGACAAGGCATTTAACAGGGGCTGCATCATCTTAAGACTTGGCTGGGCCTGGAGGATCTGCTTCCAAGAAGGCTTACTCACACGATGCTGAGAGTTGGCAAGAGGCTTCAGTTTCTCCCCACATGGGCCTCTCCATAGACTCCTTGTATATCCTCAAAATATGGTGGCTGATTTCCTCTGGAATGATCACTCTGGGATAGCAAGGCAAAAGTCATAATGTCTTTAATGACCTAGTCTTGGAAATCACGCACTATCATTTCCTAACTGTTCTATGGGTTACACAGTTGGCCCTATTTAGTGTGGAAGGGAACTCCAAAAGGGTATAGAGGTCAAAAGATGAGGTTCATAGAGGGCCCTCTAGAAGCCAGATTCACTACTGTCTTTCCCTAAACTTTTGAGCTACATTGAAGCTATTTGATTGATTTTGCTAAATGGTCTGGTCAATTCAAACCATCCAGTTGTTAAGCATACTATCATCTTCTAAAGCACTGCTTTTCATTATCATTATGTGCATAATCATAATGCCTAACATGGTGGCAGCTCTATACAACTTATAAATATTTATTTTTACAGGTATTATCTCACATATTCACAATTTTCATTATTATTTTTTTTAATTTTAAATGACTTAAGATGTAGAGTTATAAAGATAGTAAAGGGAATTCCCTCAGTCCCTTTAGCCAGCTTCCCCTAATGTCAACATCTTACATAACTGTAGTGCAGTTGACAAAACTTAGAAATTCACATTGAGAGGTGGGTCACCTGGGTGGCTTAGTCTGTTAAGCAGCTGGCTCTTGTTTTTGGTTCAGGTCATGATCTCAGAGCTTCATGGGTTCGAGCCCCATGTCAGGCTCTGTGCAGTGACTGCATGGAGCCTGCTTGGGACTCTCCCTCTCTTTCTCTCTCTTTGCCCCTCCCTTGCTCACACTCTCTCTGTCTCTCAAAATAAATAAATAAATAAATAAATAAATAAATAAATAAATAAATAAATAAATAAATAAATAAGTAAAACTCAAAAAAATCAAATTGGTACAGTACAGTTAACTAAACTGTAGACTTTATTCAGATTTCCCTAAGGTTTCCAGTAATGTCCTATTTCTGTATTAGAATCCAATCCTGGATACCACATTGCATTTAGTTACTGTCTCTTTAGTTTCTTCTGATCTGTGACTATTGCCCAGTCTTCCTTGTTGTTTATGGTCTTGACATTTTTAAAGAATATTGGTGTGAGAGAAAGAAAGGGGAAAATCAAGACTCTCAATATTAGTATGAGCGACTGGAAAGAGGAAGTTTGCCATAATGGTAGGAAGAAGTTTAGAGTAGAAGAAACCTAACAATTTTGGATATGTTAGGTTGCCTCTGTTTGGAATATCTGTATATGATTTGCATGATATAAGATTAAACAAGGCTGGAGAAAATCTGAGGCTCTGATAAACTGAGACATCTTCTAAGACAAAGCTTAGCAATTAATGTCAGAGCCCTGCCCCAGTCTCAGGGAGGGGAAAGTTATGCTGTGGCAAGGCTGGACCTCCTGCACAAACAGAACTCACAAGATAAAGAGATGTTTTCAAAATATCCACCGGCATTTGACAGTCCACACTGGATCCTCCAACTTTAAATTTATTTATACCTTAAAGATGTCATTTTTATCTCCCTCCCCCATAACTGCAATTTTAAAGACACCTTTTATTTACTTAACAACAGGATTTGATGATAATTTCACATCCATTTTAAACCTACTTTATGTTTTGATAAGCATTTGTTTCTCAGGCTATAGAGGTCTAAATTTTACAGTCTTTTTTTTTTTTTTTCATATGATCAGCCCTCGCTGCAAAGAATTTCCAAAAGAAATTTCTTCTTTCAGAAGGTCAGGTAAGTAGCTATTTAAAGGTGCAATTACAAAGCAAGATTGAACCTTATGTACACCCACTGACAATCATTGGAAAGTCTTAATGGGGAGAAGGAATGAGTTTGTCAGAAACAGTTTCTTGAAGGTGAGGAACATTCAACTGAGCCTTAAAAGAAGTCATGGCTAACATAAAGAAAGGTTCAAGGACAGAATAGGGCCCATTTATAAGATTGGCTTACCTGAGAGCATGAGAAAAGTTCAAATATATATATTTTTGAAGGCAATTACAGGTTTTTTCTTTCATATTCTTTTGCTTTCTATTTTCAAAAAGCACAATATTTCAAAGAAGCTCATCCTACTTAACTCTCATGTGGTTTAAAAATCTAACTAGACATATGTTGTTAATACTTTTATATGTCAGGAGCCTGGAGGGTAGAAACAATTTGAAACTTAACTTTTAAATTTTGGTTTCCCGTCAACACCTTTTTTTCTCAGCCTGAAGAATTTTGCAATGCCAA
Organism: Crocuta crocuta; assembly: GCF_008692635.1. Taxonomy (NCBI): domain Eukaryota; kingdom Metazoa; phylum Chordata; class Mammalia; order Carnivora; family Hyaenidae; genus Crocuta; species Crocuta crocuta. Next base: position 9,212,576 of record NW_027531504.1, read on the forward strand.
AGGTTATGAATCTTTCCAGATCCAAACCAATAACTTGGGTGACATACATCAAATGATTGATTATAAATAAAATGATGGGAAACAGGAAGATGTCCCCATTTATTGACACAAATTTTCATCTTTATCATGATATTGAAAAGGAAGATTACATATATGATAATGATCAAAATAAATAAAAATAAATAACTTGAAAATAGTATAACACAAAAGTGTAATACGTTTATCATGGTAAGAATGTCATTCCTTCAAAAAACAGAGGACACGCAGCATGTCGTTCCCAACAAAGAGGAGATTCATAGTGATAGTAGCTCAATAAATACATTTAAATTGAATCAGTATGACTCATTTTTTAAAATGTTAATTCTGTAGTCTGAAAAAAGATCAACCTTATTTCTCTCATTTGGAGAGTATTTTCAGATGGCTGTTAAAAGGTGGTTTTCTTTTTTTTTTCCCCCACTCTCTCTCTTTCATTCAACTTCTGGAGAGTAACTAGAAACAAATCTGTTGCTTGGAATAAATGTTCAGTCCATATGTTATCTTTCATGGTGGCTGATGGAAGTGTGAAATCCTCCTTAGTAAATGCTGCTCACGGTCTATCCCTGCCTCCACCACCATATGTAACACATATAGGAGTGAGGAGAATGGTTTCTTCATCATTTGACTCTGTTGCTTGCATTTTTTCCTTGAGTAACAGAAAATTTAAAGAGAATCAGTGGTACTAGTACAAAGAGTGGACAGATCAATCAGGCTGTCCTAAAAGGCATTCATGAACCATGATGAGCTATGGAAAGAAAAAGGAAAGAGACAAACATTACACACATTCTCCAAATCTCTGCACTGATGAAAGAAGCATCATGGACTACGGAAACAGAGACTTAGGTTTATTTTGAGCACCACCATCAATCTACCTGGTAGATCTAGACAAGGTTCTTCATCTGAATCGAAATATTTCCATCTAGAGAATGGTGACATGTAATACTTACCTTGCTGTGTTGATGCGAGAACTTAAAGAGATAATCCAGGAAAAGGGACTGGAACATTGAAGCTGTTTAACAAATAGTAGTTTCTGTCTTCCTATCCCTCCATCTAACCATTCTTGTTATTGACTATGAAAATTTCTTGTTTGTGTTTAAATGGTTTATGAGGATTCAGGTAAGACTGTAAATGTGATCAAGTACATGTTTTCTGACAGAAGATTTACCAGAATCTTCCTTTCATGCTAGAGAGCCAGTCTAAGTTGACTTCTCTTGGCAAAAACTATGGGGCAACAACTTGGGAGGTTTTACTACTGAGGGATATATTTTGGGAAAATTTAACCCCAGGCCAAATGCTTTATGCTGGGAAAATAGTCCTTGACATCTGAATTATCTGAGTTTTGCTGAGAGTCAAATGTGTGGGGTAGGACCCCTTGTGAATCGAAACATCACAAAAGATTTATATTAATTCCCAGAAAACTAAATATATAGAGTTTCATGCAGCCCTAATTGAAGTATAATAGCTGTTTACAGATTTGGCCATACCATCAGCACAGAGTAATTTCTTTTCCACACCAAGCAAGTGAAAGATGAAGTAAGTGTGCCCAGAAGAGTTTGGAAGCTCAATAAAATGTTTCTAAGAATATGATTATGGATGGTGTCTTTCCTGTCTCAAAGCTCAGTCAGAGCTCAACCTCTACAGAGTCAAGTGACTGCTGGCCTTGGGTGTCAGAAGAGACCTTTATTACTCCAGCTTGAGTTTGTGAAAACATGAAGTTGCATTCTCTCAAAAAGCTACATTTAATAGACTATTTATTGTTGGTTTTTTATGTTTTGCTTAGCATTGGGCTCAAAACTCAGAGGCATTTTGGCTTTTTATGTACACTAAGTATGTTGGCATCCCTTCATAGGGCAGAAAGAAAGAGTGCAAAGAAAAGTGGCAAACTCGAAAATTCCTCATGAATCCCACTGCAATTCACTCCTTGGGAAAATGTTCAAGAATCATTTATGATGGAATAATGACCAATCTTGCTCAAAGCAACTGAAAATACAGTTCAAAAAAAGCCCCCAAAACTAAAAACAAACCCAAAACTAACGTGAAAACAAAACGACATTTGGAAAAGGATTCACTCAACACAATAAGAGAAAAAATGGCTTTTATACACCCCCAATTCCAGAGGCTTTATAATATCTTTATAAGTGACAAAATAATCAGGAAAAGGGAAAATTCTGTCTCTTGAGAATGCTTGAAAAGTAACACTCCATTAAAGAAGTAATCTAGTTTTTTTTTGGAACATATCTAACAATCTCATGAGATCAGTATTATTCTCTCCATTTTATGTTATTTTATTTTATTTTTTTATTCTTCCCATTTTAAAGATAAGGAACCTAAGGCGATGGGGAGTTAATTATTTTCCACATGGAGAGAAAGTTGCAAAATACAAACTCAAATCCAGTTCATGCTTTTTTCCACTTCTGTGCTCTTTTCAAAACAAGTGGCCAATTTCAAAATTAGATATAAAATCATATATATGTATATATGTACATATACATATATAATATGCATAGTTTCAGAGAAACACCATATTTTGATATTAAGATATGACTTGAAGTTCAGTTACTTTCATATATGCTGCTACTCAGAAAGTTAAGAAATGAAAGGATAATTGAAATATAGTTGTTTGACCTCAGGCTTCTACTCTAAATGGTAGAGAAAATAATATAGGTGCCTCTGGGTGGCTCAGTTGGTTGAAAGTCCGACTCTTGATTTCAGCTCAGGTCATGATCCTAGGGTCATGGGATGGAGCCCTGCATAGGGCTCTGCTCTGAATGTGGAGATTGCTTACGATTCTCTCCAATGGCACCTCACCCCATCTCTAACTCATGCTCTCTCTCTCTCATTCATGGGTTCATGGGTTTGAGCCCTTTATTAGGCTCACTGATGACAGTGCAGAGCTTGCTTGAGTTTTTTTTTTCTCTCTCTCTCTCTCTCCCCCCCGACCCTCCCTGCATGTTCTCTTTGTTAAAACAAATAAACTTGAAAAAGAAAGAAAATAGAAATTATCCATGGGATGGTGTGAAGGACAAATTAACAATAGTAACCAGAGCAGTTCAGAAATCTCTGTGCCTTTTCTGATGAAAATTCCATGGTAACTGAAACCACCTTGTCCTATCATAATTGTGAGCAGATCTGAGATGGAATGCCAATTACACTTGTGTAGTAATAGGGAAGGACACTAACTTTTCTACAACCTCAGTTTTTGCATCTGTACAATGGAATCTCAGCAGTGCATAACTCACAGAATGAGAAAACATATAAAAAGGTGGTAGCATGGGAATTAGCACATAGTAAGAACCTCTTAATTAATGATATGTATTATTAACACACTAACAGTATTATACCTCACAGCTCAGAATTGTACTTTTCCCAAATAAAAAAGAATCTACTCCTAAATTGTTTTAGTTCTTTGTTGACATATCTTATACCTATATTTTAAGACTTCTTTTCTGCAAGGTGTAAATATTGGCAAACCACTTTTATAATGGGTTTATGAGATTGTAGTGTTCTAATATGCTCTATGTGAGATGGTACCTTTTCTAGAACAAACATTTTCACTACAAATAAAAAGAAGCCTTATTTAAGAATTGACACATTAAGGTCACCTGGGTGGCTCAGTAAGTTAAGCGTTCGATTCTTTTTATTTTTTTAATGTTTTATTTATTTCTGAGAGAGAGAGAGAGAGAGAGACAGCGTGAGCAGGGGAGGGGCAGAGAGAGAGGGAGTCACAGACTCTGAAACAGGCCCCAGACTCTGAGCTGCAGTCAGCCCAGAGCCCGACGCGGGGTTCGAACCCACGAACTGCGAGATCATGACCTAAGCGAAAGTCGGACGCTCAACCGACTAAGCCACCCAGGCGCCCCAAGCGTTCGACTCTTGATCTCAACCCAGGTCGCCATCTCATGGTCCGTGAGTTTTAACCCCAGTTTAGGCTCTATACTGACAGCATGGACCTGCTTGGGATTCTCTCTTTCTCCTTCTCTGTACGCCCCTCCCCTGCTCTGTCTGTCTCTGTCTCTCTCAAAAATAAATAAACTTTAAGAAAAAAGAATTTACACTTTAATTTTCATCAACATCATATTTTAGGTTTTTATAGTGTCTCCTTTAGCATGAACCACACATAGTTAAATTTATCTTCAAATTCTATCTGCCAATGTACATAATAAATAGAAAAACTAGGGCAGGTGTGTGGTGATCTGCAAAGTAATGCTCCTTGCCAAGATGTCCATGGCCTAATCCCCCCAAATCTGTCAATATATTATCTTACATGGCATTTTGCATATGTGATTAAGTTAAGGATCTCGAGATGGGAAGATCCTGCATTACCTGGGTAGATCCAGTGTAGATCCAGGGGGTTGTTATAAGAGCAAGTCAAAAGGGCCAGAGTCAGAAAAGGAGATGTGATGAGGCAAGCAGAGTCAGTAGGGTACCATTGCTGGAAGGGGGCCATGAGCCAAATAATGGAGGTAGTGTCCAAAAGCTGGAAATGTCAAGGGACGGATTCTCCCTAGAGTGTCTGAAGTGAACACAGCTCTCCTGGCATCTTGCTTTCAGTATTACAGGATCTATTTGTGGACTTCTGACCTCCAGAAATGTAAGATAATAAACTTCTCCTGAGTAATGTGAAATAAATGTGGTCTTTTCTTTTACATTATTATTATTGTTCTTGCTGATGTATGTACTTATTTGCATATGGAAATTAGACAATTTCTTCTCAGTAATTACAAGAGAAGCTATATGAAATAAAAGGAATTTAGTCAATGTCTATTATTTTAATAAACACATTGCTTTTTAAAATAGTGTATTGTCAAGTTGGTTTCCATATAACACCCAGTGCTCATCCCCACAAGTGCCCTCCTCCATACCCAGCATCCTCCTTCCCCTTCCCCCCACCCCCATTAGCCCTCAGTTTGTTCTCAGCATTCAAGAGTCTCTCATGGTTTGCCTCCCTCTCCCCAACTATTTCCCCCTTCTTCTCCCCCATGGTCCTCCATTAAGTTCCTCCTAATCCTCCTATATGTGCAAACATATGGTATCTGTCCTTCTCTGCCTGACTTATTTCACTCAGCATAACACCCTCAAGTTCTATCCACATTGCTACAAATGGCCAGATTTCATTCTTTCTCATTGCCATGTAGTATTCCATGGTATAGATAAACCACATCTTCTTGATCCATTCGTCTGTTGATGGACACTTAGGCTCTTTCCATGTTTTGGCTATAGTTGAGAGTGCCGCTATGAACATTGGGGTGCATGAGCCCCTATGCATCGGCATTCCTGTATCCCTTGGGTAAATTCCTAGAAGTGCTATTGCTGGGTCATAGGGGAGTTCTACTGTTAATTTTTTGAGGAACCTCCACGCTGTTTTCCAGAGGGACTGCACCAGTTTACATTCCCACCAACAGTGTAGGAGGGTGCCCATTTCTCCACATCCTCGTCAGCATCTAGAGTCTCCTGATTTGTTCATTTTAGCCACTCTGACTGGCGTGAGGTGGTATCTCAGTGTGGTTTTGATTTGTATTTCCCTGATGATGAAGGATGCCGAGCATCATTTCATGTGTCTGTTGGCCATCTGGATGTCCTCTTTGGAGAAGTGTCTGTTCATATCTTCTGCCCATTTCTTCACTGGATTATGTGTTTTTCAGGAGTGGAGTTTGGTGAGTTCCTTATAGATTTTGTATACAAGCCTTTATCTGATAAGTCATTTAACAAATTGCTTTTTATGGATAATATGTTTACTAAACTCATCCTCAACTCAGAATAAGGCAAAGCTAACTTTGTTAAGAATACAGCGAAGACTGGTCAAAACCTTAAGTATTAAAATAAAGTGATATTTAATGATCAATTCAACATTAACATTCCCAAGGTTCAGGGGACCCCAAATTTATGTCTGTAATCAAAAGCAAACCTCTCCAATAGCTGGTAGATGAAAGATGTTGATCTGTTCTTATAAAACTGAACTTTTTGAAGTTACCAATACCATTGATGTTCTAATTACATGGTTATGTGATATTTTTCTGATTTTTGAATTCCGTTTGTGTATATGTCTGCTTTGGCTACTATAACAAAATCCCATAGACTGAGTGGCTTCAACAACAAAACTTTATATTGTCATAGTTCTGGAGGTCAGAAGTCCAGGATCAAAGAATCATCAGGGTTGGTTTCTGATAAGAACACTTTTCCTGTGTGCACAGCTTTTTTTCCTGAGAGATCTCCGTTGTCTCTTTTTATAGAGACCCAAATATTATCTGTTAGGGCCCCACCCTTATGACCTCATTTAACCTTGTTACCTCCTTAGGGACTCTATCTCCAAATACAGTCACTTTGAGCTTCAACATGAATTTTGAGGGACGCAATTCTGTCTATAATAGCTTTCTCAGGGGATGAAAATAGAAAGACAGATGAAAGCAAGGAGGAAGAGAAGAAAATTGTATTCTACTCCATTGTAACCTCTCTCTTTGGGACTAATTAGAGTTGGGAATTGTATCTGAAAACATGGTTTATATTTTACATGTTGTAAATTAATTCTGAAGAAAATCCTTAGGTTTACTTTTATGTACATTATGTTATTCTTTCTTATTAGTCTGAGAGTTAGATATGCAGAAGAAAATGCTCACATTAAAAAATATACATAAATATATGCCACATTCACATTTTTATTCATTGCAGAACACTGCCATGTTATTATGAAGAATGTGTGATGAAGTTTCTAATTTTTTGAAAGCCTAAAACTTATTCTGATCATAATAAGTTAATCTTGAACAAAGCAGCATTTGTTACATAGTTTCTTTTTTTGTTTGTTTGTTTTATTTATTTCTAGGAGAGAGAGAGAGAGACAGCGTGAGCAGGGGAGGGTCAGAGAGAGAGGGAGTCACAGACTGAAACAGGCTCCAGGCTCTGAGCTGGCAGTCAGCACAGAGCCCGACGCGGGGCTCGAACCCACGAACCGCGAGATCATGACCTAAGCGAAAGTCGGACGCTCAACCGACTAAGCCACCCAGGCGCCCCTACATAGTTTCAACATTTATATTTTTGGCCAAAAAAATGTTACCTGAATTCTACGCTTTGTTGCTGGTGTGAAAATGATGGTCAGACTTTGATTGTAAGTTGGGAAAACGTTTAAAAAGTATTTTAAATATGTAAAAGTTTAAAGTTCAGTTTTCTCTGGGCCACTGATTTGTTGGAAATCTCAGGTGTTTTTCGGCTTTTGGACTAGGTTATCCGCTCTCCACCGCCATCTGGCCCCGCCATCTGGTTTTCCTCCCACTTGCCTTATGATAGAGGTCTTTTTTATATGGATTTGGAAATACCCTGGAGAAAACTGTCGGCTGAAAATTACGAATGCAAGTGTCCATAATATATGACTCATGACACCATTATGTGAAATTCCCCTTTCTAGCCTGCGGATTATCTTCCCAGCCTTATCCTTCATATCCATCCTGGGTGAGGGTGACATCTCTGCAATGGGCAAGGTCCCTCTTGGACAATGATTCCACCTTTGTCTCTCTGCACTTTTCCCCGAACTTCCATTCAGTTTATTCTTCACTGAGACATCTTCTCAAAGAGGAATTCAGATAAACACCCCTGCCCCATGTGTACAACTCTTCGAAGTGTTTAGAATAAGTCCAAACTGTGGTTTTTATGTGGTGCCTCCTTTTCATCATTTTGGTATTGACACCATTCCTATCTATTCTGATTGTTATTCCCTGACTGTATTGGGTTAAGTTTCACCTCTTCCCCATCAGTCTGTTTCTCATTGTTGCCCTATTTTTACTTTCCTTCTTATTTTATTTTATTATTTTATTTTATTTTACTTTATTGTATTGTATTGTTTTACTTTATTTTATTTAGCCTTTATTTAAATCCTAGTTAACATAAGTGTAATAATGGTTTCACGAGTAGAATCCAGTGATTCATCATTTCCATATAACATGAACCCAGTGTTCATCCAACCAAGTGCCCTTCTGATGCCCATCACCCATTTAGCCCAACTCCCCACTTCCCTCCCCTCCAGCAACTCTCAGTTTGTTCTCCATATTTAAGAGTCTCTTATGGTTTGTCTCCCTTTCTGTTTGTATCTTCTTTTCCCTTACTTTCTGCTATGTTCATCTATGTTGTTTCTTAAGTTCCACATGAGTGGAACCATATGATATTTGTCTTTCTCTGACTTATTTTGCTTAGCATAATATACTCTAATTCCATCTACACTGTTGTAAATGACAAGGTTTTATTCTTTTTTTAATAGTTATTTTTGAGACAGAGAAAGATAGAGGGGCAGAGAGAAGGGGGGATACAGACTCTGAAACAGGCTCCAGGCTCTGAGCTGCCATCACAGAACCTGATGCGGGGCTCAAGCCCACGAACTGCGAGATCATGACCTGAGCCGAAGTCAGACGCTTAACCGACTGAGCCACCCAGGTGCCCTGACAAGCAAGGTTTTATTCTTTTGATCGCTGAGTAATATTCCATTGTGTATATATACCACATTGTCTTTATCTATCCATCAATTGATGGACATTTGGGCTCTTTCCATAATTTGGTTATTGTCAATACTGCTGCTATAAATATTGGGGTGAACGTGCCCCTGCAAGTCAGCATATTATGTCTTTTGGATAAATTCCTAGTAGTGCAATTGTTGGTTTGTAGAGCAGTTCTATCTTTAATTTTTTGAGGGAACTCCATACTGTTTTCCAGAGTGGCTGCACCAGTTTGCATTCCCAACATTGCAAAACTGTTCCCCTCTCTCCACTTCCTCACCAACATCTGTTGTTTTCTGAATTTTTCATTTTAGCCATTCTGACAGTTCTGAGGTGGTATCTCTTTGTAATTTTGATTTATATTTCTCTGATTTTAAGTGACACCGAGTATCTTTTCATGTGTCTGTTAGCCATCTGGATGTCTTTGGAAAAAATGTCTTTTCAGGTCTTCTGCCCATTTCTTCACCGGATTATTTGTTTTTCGGATGCTGAGTTTGATAAGTTCTTTATACATTTTGTATATTACCCTTTTATCCAATATGTCATTTGCAGATATTTTCTCCCATTCCATTGGTTGCTTTTAGTTTTGTTGTCTCCTTCGCTGTGTTGAAGCTTTTTATCTTGATGAGGTCTCAATACTTCATTTCTGCTTTTGGTTCCCTTGACTTATCTCAGAGACATGTCTAATAAGAAGTTACTGTGGCTGAGGTTTAAGAAATTGCTGCCTATTTTCTCCTCTAGGATTTTGGTAGCTTCTCGTCTCACATTTAGGTCTCTCATCTGTTTTGATTTTATGTTTGTGTGCAGTGGAATAAAGTGGTCCAGTTTCATTCTTCTGCATGATGCTGTCCAGTTTTCCCAGCACCATTTGCTAAGGAGACTTTTTTGCATTGGATAATATTTCCTTCTTTGTCAAAGATTAGTTGACCATATAGTTGTAGATCCCTTTCTGGGTTCTCTATTCTGTTCCATTGATCTTTGTGTCTGTGTTTGTGCCAGTACCATGTTGTCTTGATGATTACAGCTTTTATTTTTTTTANTCCCCTCCGCGTGGAGGTTTTTCTGTTTCGTACTCTCTCCTTTCCCCTCTCACTCCCCATAGGGGGTAGAGGGGGATCGCCTCCCACCCTGGAGTCTCCGATCCCGGCCCGATTTTATCTTCCCCGGTTCACACTCACGTTAGAAGGCCCTCTCAGTGGTTCTGCATCTTTTTTCTCCCAGTCTCTCAGGTTTTGTAAGGTTTCCAATGGCTTCAGATCTTTTCTGTGTGATGTATGGGCGCGAGTGCAAGTACGGAGCTCCTCACTTCTCCGCCATCTTGCCCCCTCCTCGATGATTACAGCTTTTAATACAATGTGAAGTCTGGTATTGTGATGCCTTCAGCTTTGGTTTTCTTTCTCAACATTACTTTGGCTATTCAGGGTCTTTCTGGTTCCATACGAATTTTAGAGTTGTTTGTTCTAGCTCTGTGAAGAACGATGGTGTTATTTTGATAGGGATTGCACTAAATGTGTAGATTGCTTTGGGTAGTATGACATTTTTACAATATTTGTTCTCCCAATATATGAGCATGGGATGTTTCTCCATTTCTTTGTGTCTTCTTCAATTTCTGTCATAAGCTTTCTATAGTTTTCATTGTACAGATCTCTTACCTCTTTGGTAAGTGTATTCCTATTATGGGCTTTGGTGCAATTGTAAATGGTATCAATTCCTTGATTTCTCTTTCTGCTGCTTCATTATTTGGTGTACAAAAATGCAACCGATTTCTGTGCATTGATTTTATATCCTTGACTTTGCTGAATTCATATGTCAGTTCTAACAGTTTTTTAGCAGAATCTTTCTGTTTTTTTCACATAGCATATCATGTCATCTGCTAAGAGTGAAAGTTTTACTTCTTCCTTATCAATTTGTATGCTTTTAATTTCTTTTTATTGTCTGATTGCTGAGATTAAGATTTCCAGTACTGTGCTGCACAGCAGTGGTGAGCTGGACCTCCCAGTCATGTTCCCTGACCTTAGCGGGAAAGCTCTCTTTTTTCCCATTGAGGATGGTGTTGGCCGTGGGCCTTTCATTTATGGCCTTCATGATATTGAGGTATATTCCTTCTCTCCCTACTTTCATGAGGGTTTTATCAAGAAAGGATGTTGCATTTTGTCAAATGCTTTGTTGGCATCTGTTGAGAAGGTCATATTTACTTTTCTCATAGAACTTGCCACTCTTGAATATCTATGTATACACTTATTCTATCTTACATGTGTATTGTTAGTTTTACCCCATTGCTGTTTTAGGTTCATTAGGGCAGAAAATGTTGTCCATCATGTTCATGGCTGTACCCCTATGCTAGTTAAGGACTGGCATATAATAGGTACTTATATTATTTTCTTATTTCTTTTTATTATTCTTGTGTAATAAATTACTGTAGACATGGAGGCTTAAGGGAAGTCAAATGTATTATTTCATGAGTTCATAAATCAGATGTCCAGGCCTAGCTAAGATAGGTTCTCTCCTCAGCCTCTCACAAAGCTGAAATCAGGCTAAAGGCTGAGGTGCATTATTTTCTGGAGCTTGGAGTTCTTTTCCAAGTTTATATAACTTTTGGCAGAATTTAGTTCTATTTAGTTGTAGCACTGAGGCCTGTTCTCTTTCTGGCTGTAGACCAGTGCTACTCTCAGCTCTTGAAGACCTTCTTTAGTTTCCTGCATGTAACCCCCTCCGTTGGCCTTCACCTGCTTTGAACTTGTCTGACTTCTCTCTCTGGTAGCCATTGCCTGATTAAGTCAGGCCCACCCAGACTCAAGGGGCGGGTATTATGCAGAGTGTGCACCCTGAAGGTAAGGGATATCTTGGGAGGCATCTTAGAATTCTACCAATCAAGTATTCAATAAATTCTGAATTTATAAAGTGTTGTCATTCCACATCTGCAATAAGTTTAAAAATGCAAAAAATGAAATTAAATTTAAAAATGGCAAAAGTGAAGACAATAAAAAAGTGTAAATTTTTATATTGAAAAGCATTTTTTAAAAAATAATATTTTTTTATTTTTAGAGAGAGAGAGACAGAGCATGAGCAGGGGAGGGATAGAGAGAGAGAGAGAGAGAGAGAGAGAGAGAGAGAGAGGGAGGGCACAGAATCTGAAACAAGCTTCAGGCTCCGAGCTGTCAGCATAGAGCCTGACACAGGGCTTGAACTCGGGAATGGCAAGATTATGACCTAAGCTGAAGTCGGCCACTTAACTGACTGAGGTTACCCACTCAGGTGCCCCTTGAAAAGCACTTTTTGTTGTTTCTTTGTTTTAATCTAATGTCAACCTTTCTATAACTGCATTTTGAGTGCCTGACATTGTTAAACTTACAATGTGATTAACTAGAATTGGATCACCAATTTCTAGTCATGCTTGTTCATAACTAACTAACCTTTAATTAGAAAATGTAATTTTGTTTCTCATTTTAAACTACTCTCTCAATCCAATGCCTATTTATCATTTCCTTTCAATAGGCTATGATTTCATCATGAGAATTTAGAAAACATCATTAAAAAGATTGTCAGTCTATGGTATTTTATCCTTTTCTAATGCCCCCTTTGCACCCCCACAGAAAAACTCTACCCTTATTTCTAGTGTTGATTATGAATGTGTCTCTATCATGATAGTCAGTAAGCAGGGAAGACTAGGGTGTTTGGAATCATCAGTTTCTGTTTGAATTTTGACTCCACTGTTTATATGTTATATGATCATGAGAAACATCTTCCTTCCACTTCAGTTCACCTGTCAATAAAATGTGGATAAAAATATTTAACACAAAAGACTGGTGGAAAGAGTAAAGAAATAAATTACTTGTAAAAGTGGCATACAGTAAGCATTCAGTGAAAGTAAGATTTATTTTCACAGGTGGAAGATATAGATAGTGTCTCCATAAATAGTTGTTAAAAAGGCAGAGTCCCACTCTTCGCTAGATGTACTAGATCAGATACTTTAGAACAGGGACCCAGTAATCTACATTTTATACAAACACAGGTCCTCATTAGCACACCAATGTCTGAAAACCAAAGATAAGGAAATACACAGATAATTTATTAGATGGAAGTAAAGTGCATTTTGAATGTATTTATTAGTGATAAATATTTTTTGTCTTTAAAGATATAATCATTATGTCAAATGTCACTTACTTCTTTTGTTGAATTCTGTGTATGTGTCAGTTTGCATCATTGTAAAGTAAGTATTGCATAATTTAGGAATCATATTTTTGCTTCGTCTCCCAGTGTGTTACATACTGAGTTTTTTTCATCTCCTTCACCCACCAGAATCTTAGAGTTTTTGTCTTTGTTTTCAAAGGACAACAGTCAAGAAAGCAAATAATTTTGGCATTCTGATTCTTCACTTTCAATTACAATAGTCTCTTATCTGTTGGGGACACATGCTAAGAATTCCAGTGAATGCCTGACATGGCAGATAGGAGAAAGCCCTATGTATACGATGTTTTTTTTTTTTTCCTATATATATACCACCTCTGATAAAGTTTAGTTTAGAAGTTAGTTACAGTAAGAGATTAGCAATAATAACTAATAATAAAATAGAACAATTATCATAATATAAACTAATAAAAGTTATGAGAACCTAGTTTCTTTATATATATCAAAATATCTTACTGTACTGTACTCACACTTCTTGTGATGATGTGAGATGATAAAATGCTTAGGGGACAAGGTGAAGTGAAGGAAGGACACAGGCGTTGTGACTTAGTGTTAGGCTACACTGACCTTTTGATACTACCTAGAATGAGGACCATCTGCTTCTGGGCTGTGGTTGACCATGGGTAACTGAACGCACAGTAAGCAAAGTCACAGACAGAGGGGGGACTACTGTATAAAGATAAGCTTATTTCTCTATATTTATGTTGGGTAGTTCAATTAGATGTGGAATGTGATGTTCCCAAACAAGGTACAGGTATCCCCCACTTTTCAAAAGTTGGTGTTAATGCCACTTCACTTTTATGAAAGATGTACATTAGTAGCTCTTTTCACTAACTGAAACAAATCCTAAGAGGATTTTTGCTTTTGCAAAAAAAGGAAATAGCAAAAATAGCATTCAGCATTAGTTTTGCGGTGAGCCTTACAGAGGCAGCATGTGCCTGAGCAGAGAGAGCAGCCTCGCCTGCTCCTTCCCTGGGAACTCAGTATCTCATCATCCAGCCTCCATAGCTTTGAACAGTGTCTGTGAGCGTCTGTGCTTTTTCTCGATTTATTTTGTGCATCCATCAGTAGGATATTTGTTCTAAGGTGTCAGAAGCCTAAGAAAGGTTATTTTTTGAGTCTGGGTATGCTAAAATATTGTTTTGTATAAATTAATAGTAATTGCTTCTTTGCTTTGTGCCATTTTGGCTTACAAAAGCTCTCAAAGGCTTTTATTTTTGAATAGTGGGGGGAACCTGTACATCTTAAACTTAAAGAAATATGTGTACTAGTTATGCGACCATATCTTTGGAAGAAAAAGTATCAAGACATGGTTAAAAAAATTGGAGACAATTGGAGAGAATATTCAACTGTTTGAAACTAGTGTATCCTGAAAAATCAGTCACAATCCTAAGGTCCACTAGGTGTCCATAGGCCTAATTATACCAGAGGTTAAAGAGTAAGATAAAGTTCTTAGACTTTTTGAAGGTTTTACGTTTCAGCTGTTATCAGTTAAATTCAGAAAATTGTCTCCTCTTCTATAAGCCCCGCCCCTACTCTGACCTTGAACTATCTCTAGCTCTTATTTTTGATCAAAACCATATGCACTGCAAACCTTCCCTGGGATGGAAGCAAATCATTGCCATGCAGCATAACCAAAGCTCTTGAAAAGCTCACTGCCACTGTCCTTTGAAACTGGGGAGACTGTGTCCCATCTTCCTGCTGTGTTATATCAGCCCAACAAATTATATCTTTCCCCCTCATGAGAAGCCATATCACCCCAGGTGTGTTTCTCCGGTGCAATTTGAAAATAATGAGACAAATACTGGACACAGCCTGCTTCTGACAGAGACCACCAAGTGTAAGCTTGTGGGAGAGAATTAATTTGGCCAGAGTCTGCAGCTAGTTTAGCCTCCCACACTTTTGCTTCTCAGATCGCTGGGCCTCTAGTAAATTGCTGGGCCTCTCAGATTTAGTAGATGCCAATGCACAGATCAAAAATTATATTTTAAAATCCAAACAGCCATTTTAGAATTTCAAGTGGCATGTGGCCTTGTTCATGGATGGCAGAAGAACTGAGAGAGGCTAGCTACTGATGTAGGATAAATTGGTTGGATGAGTGAGGAAGATTTAGATTTAAACCTCTTAAGTACCACACTCCCCACACCAAAATGTTACTTTTTTGTTTTTTTGGTTTTTTTTTAGTTTTTAGTAACCACAGGACTTGGAGCATTTCTTAGGTGCTTCAGTTTTATATTTAACCCATCTTTGTGATGTTAAAAAGATCTTGCCTGATAACAAATGTAACAGAAGCAATGTGTAAAGCTCATACAAATAATAAAAAATATGAAAATTAAAAATAGAGGATATAGGGGGTGCCTGGGTGGCTCAGTCGGTTAGGTGTCCGACTTCAGCTCAGGTCATGATCTCACGGTTTGTGGGTTCGAGCCCTGCATCGGGCTCTGTGCTGACAGCCAACTCAGAGCCTGGGGCCTGTTTCAAATTCTGTATCTCCCTCTGTCTCTGACCCTCCCCTGCTCACGTTGTCTCTCTCTCTCTGTCTCTCTCTCTCTGTCGCTCAGAAATAAATAAAACATTAAAATTTTTTAAAA
Source organism: Crocuta crocuta (assembly GCF_008692635.1). Lineage (NCBI taxonomy): Eukaryota > Metazoa > Chordata > Mammalia > Carnivora > Hyaenidae > Crocuta > Crocuta crocuta. The sequence goes on from NW_027531504.1 coordinate 9,227,865, forward strand.
AATAGAGAATATAGGTGCTCCTGGGTGGCTCAGTCCATTAAGTGTTAGACTTCAGCTCACTTCATGGTCTCTCAGTGAGTTCAAGCCCTGTGTTGAGCTCTGTGCTGACATCTTGGAGTCTGGAGCCTACTTCAGATTCTGTGTCTCCCTCTCTTTCTGCCCCTCCCCTGCTTGCACTCTGTCTCTCTCTCTTGCTCAAAAATAAATAAACATTATTTTTAAAAAAATAGAGACTATAATGGCATTTGAAATTATTTTAATATTTATTATATGTCAGGATCTCGACTAAGAGCCCAGACTTTAGAGATGGAATTGTTGGGTTCAAATTCCAACTCTGGTAAATTACAAGGAGAACTTTAGAGAAAATACTTAATCTCCTTTGGCTCACTTTCCTCATCTATATAATGGGCATAAAATCAACCATTTAGAGTTGTTGTGAAGAGTTAATGCATATATTGTATATAGAATACTATTTAGCACATCCTAAGGGCTCAAAAAATAATTCTTATCATTAGTATTACCTATGATAACTATTAACAACTCTTCACACTAGGAATAACTCTTACCATTAATGATAGATATTTTTAAACTATTATTAGTGGTAACTTATCATTAGCGATAACATGATTAGTCATGTAACTATCATGTAACTATGATAACCACTGATGACGCATAAATTTTACTACTTATTTTTTAAAGTTTCATTACTTCTTAAGCATTATCTCTTCTAATTTAAAAATCTGGAGTGCCCGGGTGGCTCAGTCGGTTAAGCATTCAACTCTTGATTTTGGCTCAGGTCATGATCTCAAGGTCATGAGACTGAGCCCTGTGTCAGGCTCCACGCTGAGCATGGAGCCTGCTTAAGATTCCATCTTTCTTTCCCTCTGTCCCTCCCTGCTATCTCTCTGTCTCTAAAGAAAATGGAATAAAATAAAATATTAAAATTTTTCTTAGCTCTGCTTCCAGTTTCCTCTTATACAGCAGCTTAATCATAAGAAGTCCAAGAAGAAAAAAAAAAAATTGCCAGAGATCATATGACCAATAATTGACATTAAGCACTGGGCAGAAGTTGTCTGTCCAACTCCAAAGTGTGAGGCATTACATTCTTCTACTTTGGAACATAAGCAAATATTTCAAAACCATTTAATAGGCACTAGCATTTACTGAGGTCTCATATTCTCCTTCCATATTTTTCTTTCAGTAGCAATGTGTGTGTGTGTGTGTGTGTGTGTGTGTGTGTGTGTGTGTGTGTAGGATGATGGGGTTTCAGAGCGATGGTGGGGTCCAGAGCTGATAGCCAAGAAAGATTTCTTGAGAAGTCTCTGGTGCAAAAGTGATTTTATGAAAGCATGGGAATAGGACCCATGAATACAAAGAGCTGCACCCTGCACCGAGGTTGTGAAGAGTGACTGGTTATATACTCTGGAGCTAGGGAAGATAAAGTTAAGAAGTTTCTTAAAGGGATTTCCATATGCTAAAGAAGACTCACAGATTACGGGAACCTAGCTATTGTCAATCCAAGGTTGTTTTTCCCTCTAACAAAGCATTATCATTAAGACAGTAAGAAGTTCATGGAAATTCATGTCTTGCATGACTGTGATGTCTTATCAGTTAGCCATTTGTTTTCCCCTTTCCTTTGTTCTTGGGCAGACAGAAGTGCCTGAGAAGTTATCACACATATCCCAGCGGGTGGGGGGTGGGGTATGCTAGCTTATGCTTTGCTGTCAGTTTGCCGTATGCCCCATCATCATAGGAAGGCAGTGGGTAGGAAGGGAAGGTTCTTCCAAACCTCTACCGCCCCTCCAGGAACATTCTTTGCAAGTACTTGTGACTACCCCACAGCACTGAAAATGGTAAGCCTGGTAGGATCCAAGCAATGCCCAAAGGCAAAGTGTCCTACATTCATAGGATGAATACATTCATCCAATCATACTTATTCATCCATTTGTTTATTATCAAATTGAATGTCTACCAGACGTTGTTCAAAACTTGAGGGGCCAGCATTGAAAACAAAAAACAAAAAAGTTATCTGTTCTCATGAACTTACAATTGGAAGGAGACAACAGACAACGATCAAGCAAACATGTAAGCCATAAGCATTAATTAGCGTGAAGAGCTAGCTACACTGGGTGTGATGGAGAATAACTTTAAATCTGAACATTTAGAGTAAGATCTGAGTGACAAAAACAGAAGCAGCTATAAAGATGATGGCAAAGTGCACTTGGGGAAGAAAAAAAAGAGAAAATAAGGTCATTTGGGAAGAGTGTGGAAGGTTTGTGGAACTGAGGAAAGGTTACTATGGGATGGGTGTAGTAGATAAGGAGTAGAGAGACGGGAGATAAATTCAGAAAAATAGGTGAGGGCCAAATTAAAGAGAGCGTGATAAGCCAGGGTGAGATATGAGAAGCCACAGAAAAGAGCAAAATGATCTGATTTACTCTAATCTTTTTCAATAATCCCAGCTGTTATACAAAACAAGGATTTGGTCAGGACAAAAGAAAAAAGAGATCCCTGAGAAATTTGGAGGCTATTGGAGGATTCCAGGTGAGATATGAGGATGGATTGGACAAAAATGATTGTACTATAAGATGGAGGGAAGTGACATAGCGAGGATGAGCTTGAAAGGTAGAATTGACATTTTTACTTAATGATTGTATGCAGACATTTAAGGCAAGAACAGAATCAAGAGTCGTAACTCCTTTTTTTATTAATATATATTTTTAAATTTTTAATGTTTATTTACTTTTTTGAGAGAGGGAGAGAGAGCAGGGGAGGGACAGAGAGAGGGAGACACAAAATCTGAAGCTGTCAGCACAGAGCCTGAGGCGGGGCTTGAACTCACTGACGGAGAGATCATGACCTGAGCTGAAGTTGGATGCTTAACCGTCTGAGCCGCCCAGGCACCCCAAGGGTCCTAATTCCTAATGGTCAATGGTCAAAGTCTACAACTGAATCTAAATGCCAGCGGGAAGGATAGCCAAAGTAGTCCCTGAGCTACTTTGTTACCCCTTGGGAGTGTGAGGGCATTTCCTCCGTGGGCCTGCTGGGGCGTGTGGGGCAGATGGTGTGCTCTCCATCTCTGGGTGCTGAAGCCATTCCTGTTCATGTGGCCCCATAGTTCTTGTTCCCCCAACCTGGGCCCCATCTACTTCTCTATTCTCTTGTTTCTCAATCTTCCTGTGCAGCCAAAGATATCTTTCTAGTTTTAGGAGAGGAGGCTTGTTCTCTTACTCATTACACATTCTCCCAAGTTTCTTGCCTAAGCACCCGAGTTCCCCATTTCCTAGGCCTAATCTTCAGGCATCTAAAACACAAACTTATAAATTTATTTATAAATCTATTCCTTTTTTGAAGGTGTTGAATGTGTTTTCTCTCCTGTGGAATGTATTGCTGACTAAATGGAAGAAAGAATCCAAGGATAGTAGAAAATTCCAAGGAAGTAAACACACACACACACACACACACACACACACACACTGATAGATATTTCAAAATCACTAGCCTTGAATGCTTACTTTGTCTTATTTATTCTCAAATATCATCACTCCCACTACTCACTAACTCACTTGAAGCTTATTGCTTGGCCTCTTTGGGTTTAGTTTCCTCACACATTAAATTAGAATAAATGATCTTCAAATTCCTTCTAGATCCAAACTAACTGTACTTGTATTCTAGATTCTGGACAGAAACTCACATTAATCTGCTTCCTGTTACTTCCCAGGAGCTTTGGGAAAAGGTGGAAGGTAGTCAGCCTAAACTGTATCTCTCATTTAGAATCAAGGTTTGACAGGATAAATCAAGAAGCCTGCTAGGATCGCATTTAAAGTGGTACATTAGATGCTTTCTAGAAAAGACATCATCCTAAGAGCCCAGGCACAAAATCTTAGTTATTCTGAGCTATCTGGAAACTAGCAGGGGCCTGGTGGGAGATAGAAATGTCTTATGGGAGCAGCTCATCTACCAGTACTAAAGACAAAAACTGAGATTAGAGGAAGGGAGGGAGAAAGGGAGGAAGAGAGAGACAGAGGAAAAGAAGAAGAAGGAGGGAGAAAGGAGGAAGAGGAAGAGGAGGAGGAGAAAGGAAGCAAGACAAGTGAAAGAAATAATATAAGATACATGGAATGGACTTATTCATACTACCTGTACGATATATCATGAGAAGCCCACAGTAAGTGTGAAGGGCCAGATGAGAAGATGCTAATGTGATTAGATATCATGCAACAGAAGCTAGGGAACACAATTTATACTTCTAATCTGTTATTCTAAACACTGAAAATTTAAAAGGTGAAATAACTTTGCAATATTTTATATAACTAGAAAAAGTAAAAAAGTTTCATTTATCCACTTAAAAATATTTTTTGAGCACTGATTATGGGTTAGGCAGCACTTTGGACACCAAAAGATGACATTGCTGATCTCAAAGAACATAAATGGAATAGCAATTAACAAATAAACAAATAAATATATGGTATATTAGATAATGAAGAGAAAAATGGAACAGGCTTTGAAGAACAGAGAATGGAAGAGGGCAAAATGGGACAAACCATGTTATTTTGTATTAAGAAAGTTGTCAGTGTTAAAGGGAAAATAAATTTATTGAACCAAAGTCTGAATAAATGTGATTGGTGGACCCCTGATCCTCAATGCCTGAACGTAACATGTGTTTACTACATATTTAGGGTTCCTGCAGCAATGTAACCTTTTGATTACATTACCTTAATCATGATATAATGGACATAGCATGTAAAATAATTCAAGTTGTGGATAAGATCAGGAAAAAATTATCTTCTAAATATTAAAACTTTAAATCATGCAATTCTTCTACCTACTTGAATTGGATTATAATACCAAACATAATATTGCAAATAGGGACCATGCAATGAAAAAAATTAAGGACATGTAATATCAGAGGTAATCTAGAAATCTGGAATATGTGATTGAACATCAGATAAGAAACAGCTTCCATTTGCTATTTACTTAGAGATTCTGGGACCGAAGCACTGTTACAGATTTTCATTTTTCTTAGCACTAAAGGAAACTTTTCAACTCTTTTCTTTAAATTAGTTAATTCTGGCCCTGGTTCTTCTTGAATTGATTAAAGAGAATCTTGCTTGAAGTTGTTTTAAGCTTGCAAGTCAAAATACCAATTGTGTTTACATCCCCTTCCTCCCCACCTACTACTCCCACCCTGACTCCCCAAAAAAGAGAGAAAAACTAAACTGCTAGATTTAGGGAACTGCTAATATAAATGGTCTCTGAAAATTCCTTAAGTTAGAGATGCACGAAATTTGAGATCCCCACATGTAAACAATTAACTGCTCTAGAAAAGTGGCAGGGAAACTGGCAGCTGGCAACCTCAAATGCTTTGATGAGATATTTTCTGTATCACTGCTGCCCCACATGGGAACCACCCACTATCACCTTCCATCCTGGTTACACAACACTTGAGATCCACAGTATAAAGTACATAGGAATCCTAGTGAACCTTGTTATGCTTGAAACTCTCATTTCCTGTAATGAATCTTCTGGTTCCCCTTGTGCCACTCTCTAGCTGCAAAATCCTGAATTTATCTTCTGCAGATCATTGTTTCTTCAGCTTTAAAAAATGCTGTTAGTTCCGTATTTTAAAAATCTCTTTATGCTTTAGTAGTCTTAAGTGTTTATACAGACTATAAGATATTTTGTGGGTTGGGAGATATTTGAGTATTTTGAGTCAGAAAGACATGTATTTGGATCTTGATTCATCAACTTACTAATTGAGTTATTTTTGTCTCATTTTTTTTCCTTTTTAAAATAATTTTTTAGGGGATCCTGGGTGCCTCATATGGTTAAGCATCTGACTCTTGGTTTTGGGTCAGATCATGATCTCACAGTTTGTGGGATTGAGCTGTGCATCGGGATCTGCACTGAGCATGGAGCCTACTTAGGATTCTCTCTCTCCCTCTCTTTCTCCCTCTCTTCCCCCCTCTCTCTCTCAAAATAAATAAATAAACTTAAAATTTTTTTAAATTTATTTTAGTGAGAGAGAGGGAGGGGAAGAGGGACAGAGAGGGAGAGAGGCGGGGGGGGGCGGGGAGAGAGAGAGAGAGAGAGAGAACCTCAATCAGGCTTCACACTGAACATGAAGGCCTATGCAGGTCTCTATCCCACAACCCTAGGATCATGACCTGAGCTGAAGTCAAGAGTCAGACACTCAACCGACTGAGCCACCCAGGCACCCCACATTTTTTTCCTTTAAAATGGAGATTAAAAACACAGAATTCCTTGAAGGATAAATTGGGTGACACATGGGAAATAATTCACTCAATGCCCAGCACTAAACAAAAATTCAGTGTTCCCTACTCTGTCCATGTGTCATGGTTCCTATTTTCCAAAGATTTCTGACAGAACTTGACCATTATTGCAACTCATCACATTGCAAACAGGAGATGTGTGTCTGCAGTTTTATTAGGGAAAAAAAAATCATTAGGAACGGTGTTGGAAGGAAAACCTGTACCTATATGACATTATTTTTACATTTGAAAGCAACTTCTTTGAGTGGAATTACTAGCTTTACCAGTGTTGTCTATATCCATAAATTTTCTGAAAATATTGTATTTGCTAGCTTTTATTGCATAACGAACTACTTCTAAAACTTGGTGGCCTAACACAACAATCACTTTATTGAGCCAGCTGCTTGGGGTTGGTGGGGCAGGTTTTCTGGTCTGAGCAGGCTGGACTGATCTCTATTAGGCCCTCTGATGTGTTTGTGTCAGCGGGAACATCAGATGATGGCTGGTACATTTGGCAGTTGGCAGGCTGTTGTTGATCAGGGCAGCCAAAGAATTCAGGGTGATGGGGTCTTGCTCTCTCATAACCCAACAGGCTTGCCTGGCCTTCCTGACGTAGTGGTGTTAGCATTCTCGCCAAAGCAGGAAGAAAAGCCAATCCCTAATGCACATACAGAACATTTAATTCTTATGTCACATTTGTGATTATTCCATTAGCCAAAGCGAGTTAGATGGTCAAGACTAGAGTCAATGTGGGAAGGTGCTGCCTATCTTGAGCCATGATGGAAGGAAAGGGAATGATTGCATTGGTTTGGCAAAAAGGAACCACAAATGTACATGCTGGGCTTATTGGAATTAGTCAATATCTTAACATTTCTTTGCAAAATCAAATAAGATAATATGCTTCAAAGAATGAATAATTATGGCCATCTTAATATGTATTTAACAAAATTCTACAGCACCAACTTTCCACCAGTAACCCGGCCTTTTTTCCTCTCTTCGTTCTTTTCTTTTCATAGTTCATAATACACAAATCGAATTAAAGTAGGCTGTTCGGAGTGAGAAGAAAAAGAATAGCATCCAAACATACTTTTCAATATTTTCTTGGCAAATCTCAAAGAATTTTGTTGTGCACTTCTTTTTCTTGGTTTATGCCTTAAAAATATGAGAAATGCAAAATTTTCAAACTGCTCAAAATAACAGTTTTACTTTTGTCTTGTAAAAGAGCTACCCAGTGAAAGCAACTGCATTACCGATTTGACAGTATTTATGTTTTTCTAATTTATTGTCCACAGTTAAAATGAGAATACAGATAACAAATAAATGTGTGTGTCTCCACTATTCCAATGTTAGTAAAGATAATTTTAAAAATAGACTATAAGTCTGGCAATAATCATTTGGTGGTGATTTTTCACCTCCGTTATATGCTCTCTTTCTCTCCCCATCTTCCAAATCCCTCTTTCCCTCCCCATCTTCCAGCATCATAAATCAAGCGGGAACACAATGACAGAAGGGATTTATATGCATTCAATGTGCACCAATTTTCAGACATTCTGCTAATTGCTTAAAAATATTATCCTGAATCTTTTTATTTTGACACATATTATCTGGGATGCCAAAAACTTCTGTGAAAACTACAAGGTAAGAAGTGGCTCTTACTTGATGTCATAGGTCCATCATATGCTCAAATGATTATAATGAAAATGTGTGGTTCAGTGGCTTTTAGTGGTAGTAGAGAACAATTACACAAAGAACCAGAATCAGATTATTATGCCTGAGGGTATTTCTTAAAAGTTTACAAAAACACAAAATAAAGGTAGATTTACAGACGCTTCTTAATAACCTAATACTTTCTCAGTAGCTCCCATTCATCAAGCATTTCTTTAGCATATACGGAATAATAGGGATTGTCTAGACACAGGGACTAAGAGCAGGTAATGGAGCACAGAGGGCACAGAGCTGGGTGGGACTTGTCTGTCTCCGGAGCACGCAATTAGGGAGTGCGTTGTCCAGAGAGAATTTGAAAACAGTTATAAAGGCAACTAAAGCTGGTTCTTATTTTTGTTATTATCATATTTTGGCAATTGCTAACAAAGTCATTAATGAAGTAGTCTACCTTCCAAAATTATTTTGTTAGTAGAAATATTTTAAACAATTGCTGTAACTATGTTTATATAATAAAATTGTAAGACGATGGTAACTCAAGTTGTTTCTTCATCAACAATGAAGTTATTTAAAACAACTTTTGGTTATTTAAAAACACCTGCCTCAATGAAGGAATACATACTAACACAAGGGTTGGGGACAGAAATGGGTAGCTAACTGTCCAACTAGGTTGGGGTTTCAAAATTAACTTTTATGTAGATTAGAGTGGCAAAGAATGAGCAATAAAAATGTGTTGATTTGAAGCATATAGTGTTTGTGTTTGTGTGTGTGTATATAATTTTAATGTATAATAATATACAATATATTAATTTTATTAATTTTAATTTAAATATATAATATATAAAATTTTATATGTATGTTAATTCATATGCTAAGAAATATAGCATAACTTACAGGTTATATATGTGCTAGTTTTAAGCATATGTATATTTCACAGTTTCATATACATATATATGCTTCAAACTGGAATCTAAAGTAGAAGTAATTGGCAGTCTTGCAAGATTAAGCCCTTAACGTATGGAATCTGATGCTGTCTCTAAGTAGACACTGTCAGTATTTACTTAAATTCTAGGACACTGATGTTGCAAGGAATTGCTTGGTACAGGGATGAAACCCGTGTGTGGTGTGAGAAGTGTTAGGAGTGTGGTAGTGGTGTGAAAATAAGAAGGAGACACAGGAGGAGTACTTCTTCCCGTATAGAGGCCATCTTGAAAATCGTTTCACTCTTCTTGCTATTATTTTCCAGTATACTGGAAAGGCAAAGAGGCAAGTTTTTCAGACTAGAATTAGTGAACTGTGTGTGATTGCATTTCTAATTCTGTGTTATTTTTAATACTCTATTTCTATATAATAAAATACATGGATGCAGATTAAAAAATACTGGGAATGTTAATTTAGAAATACCTACTTCAGAGAATTCTGTATATGTGTATATATGTGTTCTCTTTCAAATAAAGTTTTAATGCTGCATATTAGTCATTAACATGACCACAGTGCCAAAAAACATACTCTAATAGGGAAAATATAAACACTTTCATTTAAATAAATGCTTAACTATAATCTGCAAACTCTAAAGTTTGCAAGTTTTAAATAATTATATTCCTAACCTCTTATGGAATATGTATCAAACAAATGGTAGACTTTTATTGCTTTGTTATAAGTGGCATTTTTACCAATATTACAGGTTTTTGAAAGAAAATACTCTGTTATACATATTACATAGAAAGGGGAAGCAGTCTTTATGATATTGTAAACATAACTGAATTAGATCCTTAAGTATGAGGCACTCTCAAAGATTAGAATGTAATGGGATGAAAAAAAAAAAAGAATGTAATGGGATGCAGAAATAAGTAATATCTGGGACTGTTTTCTTAATTTTCTTTAAGTTTATTTTTTTATTTTGAGAGAGAGAGCAAGTGTGATTGGGGGAGGGGAAGAGAGAGAGAGGGATAGAGAGAATCCCAAACAGGCTCCATGCAGAGGCCAACTCGGAGCTGTCTCATGAACTGTGAGATCCTGACCTGAACTGAAACCAAGAGTCAGTCATTTAACCAACTGAGCCACCTATGCAACCCTATTTTCTTGATTTTTCTTCTACCTCTTAAAAATATCTCAATAGAATAACCAGATCCAAATGATAGATGTAAAATCAGAGATGTAGAATCACTATATATATATATATATAGTGTGTGTGTGTGTGTGTATGTGTGTGTGTATAGTTGATCAATTTAAGAATCAAATCCCATAGGATAGAATCTACTCTATCTATAGCTTATAGCATAAAGGAGAATAAAGCAATGATAAATAGGCAGTATCATAATATTTTAATATATCCCCTATTTAGATAAGTTGTATTATTTGGGAACTCAAAAATTTCAAGGAGCAAAGCTTAGAAATTATAGGACATAGGGGCGCCTGGGTGGCTTAGTCGGTTAAGCGTCCAACTTTCGCTTAGGTCATGATCTCGCGGTTCGTGGGTTCGAGCCCCGCGTCGGGCCCTGTGCTGACTGCCAGCTCGGAGCCTGGAGCCTGTTTCAGTCTGTGACTCCCTCTCTCTCTGACCCTCCCCTGCTCACGCTGTCTCTCTCTCTCTCCTAGAAATAAATAAAAACATTTAAAAAAAAAGAAAGAAATTACAGGACATAAACAAAATATTGGAGTATTCAAGTTTCTAGATAGTAGGAACGGATCTGTGCTTTTTAATATACTAATAAAAATCTAAATATGCTACTCATAAATCTATTTTCTGAAATAAATAAGAACTAGACTTATAATAATATTAGAATTATATATACAAATTCAATTTAACTTCAGTGTGAAAAGAGAGATCAAGTAATTTGTGTCATTTTGCACAATAATTTTAATGTCTAAGTTTTAAATTTATTCATTTTGCCAATAATGTTCTTTCTTTGTATTTAACCATTTTTAAGACACTAGAAATATCTGGGTTCTGCTTTATAAATACACCAAATAAGGACATGATCTCTTTAAATTTCTAGTAGCAAAGTTGTATTTTATGGGGGCACAAGCTACTGAGCTTAATGTAGCAGTTATAATGGATTCCGTGAGAAGTAAAAACACATTCTTTTTTTAGTAGATGTGAATGTATCAATATTGATCTCTTCCTTCTCTTCTTGAATATTGAGGGATCTATCTAAATACTTATACGGCAAAATCTGTCACAAAAAAAGCATGAGATGTAAATGTTCTCTTCATTAATTTTCAGTGAGAAATGAGCACTTGAGATAAACCATTTTTCCTGAGGAAAGACGCTAATACAAAATCTTGGTAAAAGCAGAATTTGCCAACCATACTTTGTTTCTTACCATGTACCCTTTAAAGACGTCTTTATTGGATTATTCAGAGTTCATGTTAAAACCTGATACTTTTGTAATATTAGTGTATTCTAATATTATGGTATTAATTTTATCTAATTAACATAGGTTCTTATCTATTTGGTGCTGCTTATTGTTTTTATATACAATATTTATCCTTCCTCGGGCTTCCTGATTCTTTGACTTGGCAAAGAGTGTTCTGTTTGTTTATTTTTAGTTGTAAGGAATAATGAAGTCAACACATTCCAAGAATTTAGTATTGTTCAGACTTAACTTAATCTCTTCTTATAATACCCACACATGATGGGAGAGTTCAATCAAAGATGATAGATCATTCTTCAATATCAGCTCTTTCCTGATGGTCAAAACTATCTGTGGCCATCCTGGTGAAGCTCAATGGACTGGAAATGTTTTTCACAATGTTTCACTGAGGTCTTAGGTGTGCCATTCTCTCAGGCAGGATATTGAGACCCTCTCTCTTGGTTAATGAGATTAAAGCATTAAATGAAAACATCCCATAATGTGAGTATTTAACAAAGAGAAATTGGGAGTTCTGGTTTACTGGCTTTTGACTCTGACGAATGAACTTTGATTACTTTGTGAATGTGCATTATGTGAAAAGCTGCAGTTGTTTTATCTTAAATAATGGATGGGGTGGGGAGCAAGCCCCTCCTCCTGCCACTTCTGCCCCAAATCCAAAAGTAGCTAAAAAATAAAGACAAGTGAATCTTTGTCTGACAGTAGAAATTAGATTACCTCTCAGGGCAACTCTCCCTCCAACTTGTTGCTTTATCATGTTGCTGAGATGGGCATCCCATAAACAATAAAAGCTAGTGTGGTTTGAATTCTTATTGTGTGGCTCTATGCTAAGCACCTTACTTTTATAGCTTCATTGAATTCTCACAGCAAATTATTCACTTTTTTTTCAGAAAAGGAGATTTAAGTATCTAACAGTTAAAAGATGGTGTTTAAAAATGGATGTGTCTAATACCAAAGGTCATGACAACTGAATTAAAATGCTTTTGTGCCTTTTCTGTTCCAGTATAATCTATTGGGATGGTTACAATTCATTTTCACCACAATTGTTAGGTTTTTTGTTTTTTGTTTTCTTTTTTAAGATTCAGTCTCTGTATCTAGAGTATATGCTGATTATTAATTGTATTAGTTAGAATGGGCTATATTATGTTCCAGTAACAAGCAACCCATAATCTCAATGACTTAAAGCAACAGAGATTTATTTCTTGTTTGTGCTGCATGTCCTTCACTGGTCAGCTGAGGATTCTGCTCACAGAATCCATACTCCATGACCAAGATTACTTTTCTGGTTAATCAGTATAACTTGATTGTTTTTCATATGACAAAATAACGTTTTATGTCCTCTGTTATGTAGACATACCCTAACTTTCTTAACAAATCCCCAATTATTGCATCTAGGATGGTTTTGCCACTTTAGTTAGCTGGTACTTCTATCCTCACAATAAGCAATATGCTCTAATGGCTAAGACCATAGTACTCGGGGACCAGACCGTATGGGTTCACAGCCTTGTGAGCCAATAGCTATGTGAGTCACTTAGGTAAGTTGCTTGAACTTCCTGTGCCTCACTTTATCTATGAAATTGTACCTATCTCATAGGATTGCTGTGTGAATTTATTGAGGTTTTAGGTGTACATAAAATATGTCGATCATGGTTGACCCATGGTAGTTTCCATATATGTATTAGCTAATAATTTATATTTTAAAAAATACTTCTTAGAATTTTTGAGTGAAAGATCATAATGCTTTAAATATACAAAGCAAAATTGGAATGAATTTTTAAAATTTAAGACCTTAACATATAATAAAGAATTCCCTGAGAACACCTAAAGCTACTCTGTGGGGCAGATTATGCACAGTTTACTAAGAAAACAAAGGAAAATGATGGAACCTGAAGCTGCATGTGGATAGGTCAAACTCTTTCCAATACTATTTTTTCCTACACAGCCCTGAATCTGCAATCTCTTTTTATCAACTTCTCCTTACACTCTGGCCTGTGCCCCAAACTGAACTACAGGAATATCTGTTCATTGTTAAGAAGCTTATGTCTGGATCTCAGGCTTATCTTGATTGTTCAGGTCCACTCATCAGTCCCACCTTCAGACCTTCCATAATTTCACTGTATAAAGCTGAGCAAGATACAAATCAATTGAATAATCATCCTTGATACATGCAGGAATCAGTTCCTTGCTCCTGTGTCATAGCTTTGTCTCAGACTCCTGTTCTTTTGCTCCAGGGTTTTCGTTTTTTTTTTTTTTTATTCATTTGTTTAAGTAAGCTCAACCCCCAACATGAGGCTTGAACTCATGACCCTGAGATCAAGTCACACACTCTACCCACAGAGGCAGCCATGTGCCCCAACTGTTCCAAGGCTTTCAGAGGTATATTCTTCCCAGACTTTTGATATCTTGCATTAACATTCATATTTTCATATCATAAAGCTATACCATTTATCGTTTTTTTTTTTTACAGGAGATAATGTAGCTCCCAAAATGAAATGTATCATTATCGTGCATTATGTATGTTGCTAAGATGATCACTGTACTTACTATTTGACTTGTTTTGTTTTTCTTAAAGAGTTTAAAAGCCTTGTGTTATTTCCTGTAACTCCATGTACTTAACGCATTTTGTTTTTCATTAAAAGAATATGCACATTGCAGAGACATAAATAGTAAAATTTGCATCTAAATTTCCTAAACAGGGGGATAAGTTGACTACTTATAGTCTTTAAAAATGTGGGGCCACACATCAGTGTAACTCAAGAAACCAGTAATCCTCATACTGATGGATGGAAAGACTCAGATATCATTGACTTAAAAGCTCAAAGTCCATTGAAAAGACAGAGCCTAGATTTAGCTCTTTGTTCCCTGACACATCTGACTAGCATTTGGTTAATGTCAGTGTCTTGCTAATACATTTAGTACAATCTCTTCCTCAGCATGATTAACTGTAATAGGGCTGCTGCTGAAAAGGTGTGCTTAATGTATTGTAAAGGGTCACAGATGGGGAGCATTAAGTCCAAGATGCCCAGCTAGCCAGGCTATGAAAGATATAATCCATATTTAATATCCTTTCTCATTAACAGTAGCAGTCATATATAAGCAATTTCAGTTAAGTACTAATCTAGAGCAGTAACAAAGTTAGATGGCATCCCTAATGACAAAAGGTAGGGCTCCATTAGTCCCGCCCACTACTGGCTGTTCACCAATGTTGGTAGACATTAATGAGTCTTAATGACAACAGGCTAACTAATGTCGATGTTTGAAATAAGGTTACCCCCCAAAAAATAATAATAATAAGATGGCTAAGTTTATTCCACACCTTTAACCCATTTCTTTTGAAAAACATGATTAAGAAATCATCTAACTTAATAAGCACTCATGTGGCCTTTTCTTTTTCTTCTATTTCCAACATTAATGTACTTTTATAGGGCAATTTATTTCTTCAGTATAAATTCACCCTCTTTCAAAATACAGCTTTTTCTGGATCATCTGATTTTGTTTAGTGGGACTAATTACATTTACTTTATTTCCACCCGACAGACTCTGTTCTTTTAGAGTCCACTGTAAAAATGACATGATGCATTTACTAATTTGCAGCCAGGACAATTAACATGAACCCACAGTCTGCAGCCCTAAAAGATATGATTACATCTTAAAGAAAACATAACACAGGTAAGTTACATTGAAACCGTCAAGGTGCCCACAACGGTAAGGTACCCATGCTTGACTGTAAATCCCATCACTTCAGATTGAGCAAGAATTTTCCATATGTTTTGGAGACTTTGTGCTCACAGCCTCTGACAATTCTGTGTCTCTCCTCCATGTGGGATTATTAGCCTAGTCTACCTTCATAACTAGCATTTATTCATTCAGTGAGTATTTATTAATCACTGTACCGGTCAGTGTGCTAAGAGTTAGAGACAATTGTAAACAAAATGAGACATCAACTCTAATCTTGAAACTCGATCTTAGTAGGCTGGTTAGGGAGACAAGTTATTCAACAAACACAAATACAAAAAAAGGCACATAAAGTATTATGAGTTTTATAACAGGAATTCATATAAATTAGGACCTTATGTTATAAAGTCCGCAATTCATTGGTTTAAATTGGGTGGAATGGAGAAAGTTTAGAAGGAATACATTGAATGTGGGGCACTAAGGGTAAATAAGTGTTAACCAGACAGTCGGGGAAATGTTGCAGACACAGGAAAGAGCTCATGAAAGTATTTGGGTGGTAACAATCTTGGTTACATCAAGAAACTGAAAGATGGTCTGAGTGAGTTAAAAAAACAAAATGTCTTTTTCACAATTAATCCTGGGGACACAAATTATAAACAGGTGGTAAAGAATAAGGGCACACATTCTGTCACAGAATTTAGCTTGTTCTGGCTTAACATAGACATTTTATTTCAGAGTTCTAGCTAAATTTGTATCCAAGACAAGCTCTTCTTAGACTTGGTCTTGAAAAGAACAGTGTCCAATCTACCTCTCACAGTCTGGCTCCAAATGGACTGATTCTACCAGCATATGTTTCCCATTGAGCTGTTTGCTGCTTTATCATGAGTCTCTTACCCAGAACCTCTTTAGATACTCTCCTTGTCTCAGTCACATTTGAGTTACTTCTGAATTTCTAAAATTTTCTTACCCTAAAAGAAAGTAAAAGATTCTTACATCCTTTTCTTCAACATCTTACACAGACATTTTTGCATTTTTCACTTCTCTTTCATCTCTGGAGATAAAAATTTCTAAACTTCTTTTTTTAATGTTTATTTATCTGTTTTTGAGAGAGAGAAATGCAGAGAGAGAAAGAAAGAGAGAGAATCTCAAGGAGATTCTTTGCTGTCAGTGCAGAGCCCAATACAGTGCTCGAGCCCACAAACTGTGAGATGGTGACCTGAGCTGAAATCAAGAGTTGGACACTCAACTGACTGAGATACCCAGGTGCCCCAACAATGATTAAATTCCTTGACTTGTTAGTCCTTATCTCTTGTCAGTCAAATATCTTATATCCCTACACTCAATTTGTAAACATTAGTTAAGACAGGTAAGATCTTTTTAAAAATAACATCTCTTATAGTCTATGTATCATATAAAACACACATAAAACATTTAAAAGATATAATGGAAAATAAGACAGATTATAGCTTACATTCAAGTAGTCATATAAATAAATACACAAATTATAATCAACAGTTATAATAAATATATATAATAATTTAAATTTAACTTAAACATGAACANATTCCAGAAAGAATAAAAAATGTGTCAAGTCCTAAAACAAAAAAGTACTCTATAGCCAGTTAAGGGCAGGAATACACAATGTTGAGAAGTAGACAATGGTGATGAATATAGCAAAGACACTGAGGTAAAGATGTTAATGGTAAAGAAGTTTTTTCAAGCTTTCAGACAATAAATCTTTGTTTCTCTAATCACCTGTTAATGTTTATGAAATTATGTTTAAGAAATACTGTTAGACAAATAGAAGAAAGCTAAAGAAAATTTAAGGTATACATCAGAAAAGGCTACATGGCATGGATTTCTTTGTGGGCCATCCTGTGGCTATTATACTTACTAACTTGTCATATCAAGATATTTTTTTCATTCTTTGATGTGTGATTCCTAATGCATATTTTGCCATGTTTATTATCTGTGTAGGTTGGTGGATTTCTGTTTTGTTTTGCTTTTAGATAATATCTGACATGAGGCAAACTGCAAAGTCAGAATTCACAGTCCCCAAGACTTCCCTCATTTCTGACAGCTGCTGCAGGTTTGGTGGCATTCCTAAAGCTCACCTCATTGTATTTTTCAACTCTAGGATTTTTGTTTGGTTTGATGGTTGCTATTTCCTTGTCCAACTTCTCTTTTTTTCATTCATGGTTTTCCTAACTTTGTTTAGTTGTCTGTCTGTGTTTTCTTGTAGCTCAATAAACTTCTGAATTAGGAGGATTACTCTGAATTATTTGTCTGACAGCTCATAGATCTCCATTTTTTTTTTTTTTTAGTGTCAGTTATTGGAGCTTTATTATTTTTGGTGGTGCCATATTTACCTGATTTTTTTTAAAATTCTTGATTCCTTATACTAATGTCTACACACTTGGCCAGCCAGGCTCCTCGTCTAGTGTTTACTGGTTTGTTTGGCAGAGATAATCCTTCATCAGTCAACTCAGCTTGCGTTTCTGGGTGTGTTTAATGGTAATGTCCTTGGACAGGTGGGGCCTGCTATTACAGTTTATTTTGGGGGCAAGGCAACTGCTTAAGCTCAGAGGATGGGGATGAGGGTGTGTGTCACTGGTTGAGAACAGTTAACCTGGACTGCCAGCTTGATTCCCTCTCCAAGTAAGACTGTAGGATGGGTTCCACAGTTGCCTGGATTCTCTGGTCAGGCTTACTAGGTGGTCATGACTGGGTACTATCTTCAGTAGTGAGCGTGGCTATGAATTAGCTTTTCTGCCCTGGCGGGGCAGCACCACAGGACCGGGGCCTGTACAGCTTGTTGTTTGGGGACTCAAATCAGGCCAGGGTGTGCACCGAATCCCCTGTCAAGTGAGGCCATTGATTTTGCTCTGCAGAGAGGGAAAGAAAGCCATGGGCTATGCTTTATGTTCAAGTGCCTTTGTATATAGGGCTGTCCAACGGGGTATAGAGCTTCCTATGAGCTCTGATTAGGTGTGTTGGTTGGACAGGCTGAAGGATATGTTCAGCAATGTGCAGGGCTACAAAAATTCCCTGCCTGGGGCCCAGCAGAAGTAGCTCTAACCCTGATAGAGCTCTTCATTTGTTGTCTTAGCTAATCTGTACCCCATGTTTTCTGACCAAACAGGGTTGTTGACTGTGCTTTCTAAATTACCAGCTTGAGCACCCCTGGGCCACACAGCTTCCAGGGGTTGTCACAACTCTTCTGGACAGATGGAGCCAAAGATACTCTCCATAGGTGGTGAGGCTGTGATTCAGCTCCTTGCCTGGCTGTGGGCAAACTAGAGTCAGCGAACCTCCTCATTCAAGGATCTGAATCAGGCAGATCTGCATGTCACTGAGTTCTCTGGCCAGAGTGCTTCCCAACTTGGGTGGGCAGATGAGCGAAACCACCGGCTGGGCTTACTCCTCAGCCCTGCAGGTGTAAACTGAGTCTGCCAACAACCACGTGTTGGTTGTTGCAAGCTCCTCCACGCTGCTCATCACAGTCAGATTCCCAGTGGTTGGGCCCTGTGGGTTCCCCTGCCATCCTGATGGTAGGAGATCAGAGTAGCAGCTACAACAGAATCACTCCCAGTTCTGGAAGGGGGCTGGTTACCTTTTGGGCTTCTCTTTTCCCACTGCAGGAACTAAAGGCTAGAGAACACCTCACACGGGATGGTACTGCACTGGCTTGAGGGAGGGGCAATGCAGTCAACGTGCAGTCACTTCCCTTCCCCTTCAATGCAGTCTCTCTTGGTCTCTGAGGTGCAGGGAGGTGCTTCGGCCTCCACCCGGTGTTCTAGGATTCTCTCAGCGATGTCTCATTCTTGAATAGTTGTTTGCTTTTCTCCTTGTGAGAGGAGTGAAGTCAGAAATAACTTATGTGGTCCTCTTGGCGATGTCACCCCCAAACTGGTTTTTAATCCAGCTCTATTCAGTTCTATAAGGAGAGATTCTGAATATGTTGGTCTTAAGAATGAGTAAGCAGGAAGATGATACAGACAGGAAAACAAAGACAATGTTCATACTTTAACATCTATTAGTAAGTCCTAAATGAAATGAGATTGTGAATGATAATCAAAGGCAAGAATTATGTCTTCGATGTTCTTTTAAATTGGAACTGAGAAGGACCCACAGGTGCATACTAGATGTATGATTCAGGTGGCAGAAAGGGCTCATTTAAGGAAGAGAGATAAAACTCATCCAAACATCTGGTAGTAAATGTGGGAAACACATATTTTAGACTTTGCATATAACAGGACTTAGGTGACAAAAATGGTCCTTTCTCTCCCTCTCTTTTTTTTCTCTTTTCTATTTCTAATTCTATTACCTCTTTCAGGTCATTGTGGGAACTCTTTCTTTATAAATACAAAGACATAAAACCAACATGATAACAAAAACAAGTAGAAAATACTGCATTTTGAATAAATAATTTTGAAATCTAACGAGATTGCACCAATGTACATAGCAATCAATCTACTTATATATTTATTAGGTCTGTTTTGGTCATGCTCAGTGCCATGTTAAGGACTATGAAGCAGAGGAATTAAATATAGAATTATTCATTTACTCAATCTGTATTTATTTAGCATTGAGTATGTGCAAGGCACTGTGAAAGATACTGCAAATAGAGCAGGAGGTGATAGTCAAGACTACGAATGAGCATAACTTAACTAAGAAAGAGAGCAGCTGGTGAGCAGACCCTAAGATTGTATAAGGTCTCTGTGCATGGAACTCAGGAAGCAAAGGCTATCAAGGCATTAAGTGGGGCTACAGAGTTCGGCATGGAATAAATAATGCAGAGATGGATAATGATTTGGGTGTTTTTCTGTCATCAATCTATGGAAAAATGTTGACAGGTAAGTTGGGATGATTAATGTTTTTGAAAGATCACCGTGCCTGTAAGATAGATTACTGAAAGGCAGGATCAAAATGGAGTCCAGGAGGATCAGTTAGGAGTCTGTATTGCTATATCATAAAGCAATATTGGTAACTTGGATGGGAGAAACAGAGTGAATATGGAGAGAGGTAGACAGAGTTGGAAAATATTCTAGGAACTAACATTGGCACAGTTTAATAATTGACAATATAAATGGTGAGAAGGGGGAGTGTCAAAAATGATTTCTCTATTTCTCCCATTTTGGAATTTACAGTTGTAAAGAAAAACAAGCATTGACTGAAATTTCTTCAAGATTCCTGAATCTCTGACATAGAAATTTGTGTCTCTTCATTTTGATATTTGTGAAGATGCTCTCTAGATAGACATACTTCTGGTAGATGGAGTTCTCATCTTTACAAGTGTTACATCAGATCCTTTTCTTTAAAATGGACTGGAATGTGTTTACAGGTTTCTTAGAGGAAAAAAAATGGAGAAGCAGTGGTTAGGTGGCAATGATAAAATGAGTTAAGAGCCTATATACTTGTCAGTTGGCAGTGACCTATATTGTGGAAGGGTGCTACCATTTCTGACAGTTTCATTAGGCAAGTCAAGTTCAGGGTTGTCAAGAAAGCTAAGCTCCTTTCTTCTTGGGTTTAAAAACTGGTCTGAAAGTCTGCCTTTCTCCATGTGCAGAAAAGAGCCTGGTCTGCTTAGAAAGGTCCGCTTACAAGTTGTCCCTTAGCTCATGTCAGGAGCTTAACTGGCAAATAGTTCCCTACACCAATGTAAAACTTTTCCTAGATGGTGGGAGGGGCTCATGGTGCCTAAACTGTTCATAAACAATATAGTTTATGCTGAACCCTGCTTTCCTTTTGGGATTCTGAACTTTGGGTACATGGTTTGCAGAGGGTGCCCATGTGGCCAGCCCCTAATAAAATCCCAAGCACTGAGTCTCTCATAAGCTTCCCTGGTATATAACACTTAACACATGTTGTTACAACTCATAGTTTGAGGGAATTAAGCACTTTCTGTCTGACTCCACTGACAGACAATTCTTAGTAGCTTGTGTCTGGTTTCCTCTGAACTTTGTCCCATGTGCCTTTTCCCTTTGCTGATTTTGCTTTGTGTCTTTTCACTGTAATAAATCTTGGCTGTGAACATGACTATAGGCTGGGTTTTGAGTCCCTGTATGGAATTATCAAACCTGTGGCAGTCTTAGGGACCTCTGACACAGAAAATCACTGGAGTATGTTATCTTGCTATTACCTAAGTTACTTTCATGAAGATATGTTGGGCATGGATTATCAATATTAGATTCACGAGAATAATGATCTTGTCATGTAATTTTGGTGGAGATTATTTAGGACAATTTCAAATATAAAGGAATCTCCTTAATATATCTCAAATTGTCCAGATTCATCTGAAGAAGACAGAAGTATGATTAGATATCATCATTTTGCATGTGGACATCTTCAGTAGAGTGAAAATAAAGGTATCTCTAACTTAGGTCCTTTGGACCTTATTTTCATTAAGGTTTCTTTGCTGCTCACGTTCATGTGTTGATGTTATATTCAGGCCATAAAGCTTTTCCATGAGCAAGCTCTAATATTGAAAATGTTTTCCGTACAAGAGTAGAATGTCTCATTGAAATAATGGGGAAATGAACAAGGTACAGGAAAGTGCTGTAAGCGGCTCTGTGCTAAAAGCCTCTTCTGCTACAGAAGATGGAATGGCATCTGTAGCATTATCAACCATAAGTGACCCCTGAATTTGAACTGTGATTATGGAAATGACAATGCTCTTTCATTTAAGTAATTACTAAACCTCTTAGAGCACCTTATGTGTGCAGGGTCCATGATTCTTATTACCTTCCGGATTTAGCACTCACTCTTGAATGCCCTGCTTTATCAAATTCTCATAAAATATCAATAACAGGCCCTGAAGAATTTCCTATTTTTTTTCCTTTTTCCTCTGGAACTATTCCAGACTTCTTTAATTTCTGGTCATTATTTTTAGGTTGAAACGTGATAGTCTATCTGTTAAGTGTTCCCTTACCCCTCCCTGTGATTCTGTGATTGGATTGACTCTGTGTGTGTGTGTGTGTGTGTGTGTGTGTGTGTGTGTTTCTGCTAAGATGTCCTTATGTAAAGATAAAGACTAATTGTGAATTACTCCAAACTTTCCTCATATAATTTTTTTAACTCCTTCTTAATCTCACTTAAGATTTGAAAATAAAAACTAAATATTGACCAAGGGCTTATTACTTGCCTGGTATCATTCTAAATGCATTGAACATATCAACTCATTTAACCTCACAGTAGCTTATGAGATAGGTGCTATTATTATCTTCATCATATTGATGACAAGACACAGAGGTGTTAAAACCACTTGCTCAAGGTTACGTAGCTATTCAGGGGCAGAGTTGGGGAGGCAGGATGGAGGCCAGTCTGGTTCTGGAGCCTGAGCTGTTAATCCTTGCCATTCACACTGCCTTTTGAACATCCTCATGTTTTTTTGTTTTGTTTTTGTTTTTGTTTTTCTTCACCACCTCAGTTCTGAGTCGGGCTGCTTCTAACTACACTGTGTTCCTTTCTGCAGTTCTACGTCAGTCTACATTTTTGCCCTTGATATGGCTTGTCCTGTGCATTTTCATTCTGTGATGCTCTTCACTCATGCTCTCTCTTCCAGAAAAGCTCTTCACAGTCTGATAGGCAGCCTGGGAAATGCTGTGCAGGCAGCACAGGAACAATCTTTGCCCATGGGGCTCAGGCTGTGAACAAAGTGTAAAAAATTATTTCTGTTTCCATGACTTCCAATGATTTAGACTCTTTCACCCTAGTGTAAAGAAGGGGAACTACACCAAAAACATAGATTTCTAACACTAAACAATATAATTCTAGAAGACAACAATTCTGACAAAACCAGACCTAGTGTTGCTTCCTTAGTATTAAATCTATATCCAGACTTTAGAATGTGTCAGACAGCTTTAAATACAAGTCGTCAATTTTGAGTGGAAGGATTTAGAACATTTTCCCTTCCAGTGAAATCATATAATCCTCATTAAAATGTTATCTTATGGTTCAAATGATTAGCAAGTACTACATTCTCTGAATCCAAGAAGCCTGAAATTTTGTAGATGAATAAAATTCCACCAACTACGAAATGTTTTGTTAACCAAAATCTTCCCAGCTTATCAATATAGAATCCTATTATTCCTTTAGACTTCTGTTACTTTTCATATATTTAATACATACTCTTTCCCAGCCTCCAGAATTCAGCCTCAAAAATAAAAGGTATTTCAAAGCAAATTGCAAAGTGTTGATTGTATAGTAACATCAGTTTTTCTCATTCTCTCTCTATAAATCCATAATGTGAACCTGATGGCAAATCTTCTTTAGTTTTTTTCACGCATAAATTTCAAGAATTGTAAATGACAGCTATTTTGAAATTTTTTATCCTCTTTCCTAACCAAATTTTCAAGTTTATTTCTCAAAATGTTAAGGTTAAAAATAAATTAATGTATGACAAAAAGAAACAAATTGAAGCTAATGATAAAGCCCACAAACATACATATTCTTCAGGTAAGTTATGTTTTTAAAATTTTTAAATTTTATTTTTTTTCAAAACCGAGTTAGATAACATGTAGTGTAATAATGATTTCAGGAATAGACTTCACTGATTCATCATTCACATACAACACCCACTGCTCATCCCAACAAGTACCCTCCCTAAACCCCAACGCCCATTTAGCCCATCCCCCACCCAACACCCCACCGGCAACACTCTGCTCTCTGTATTCAAGAGTCTCCCACTGTTTGTCTCCCACTCTGTTTTTATTTTAGTTTTGCTTTCCTTTCCCTATGTTCATCTATTTTGTTTCTTAAATTCCACATATGAGTGAAATCACATATTTGTCTTTCTCTGAATTACTTATGTCACTTAGCATAATACACTCTAGTTCTATCCACGTGATTGCAAATAGCAAGAATTCATTTTTTTTTGATCACCCAGTAATATTCCAGATAAGTTAATTTTTAAATGAAGTATGGATTTTGACCATATCTCAGTGCTGTTTATGTCTGGATTCTCTTGAAAATATTAAGAAAAAAAGATGTGTTGGAGTTACTAAATGGGAAGAAAACTTGCATAATACTCAATGATACACTTACCAAATTAATTATTAATGTATATGAAATTGTATTTTACAGTATTGGCTTCAGATTTCATAAAGCAGAAGGATTACAGGTAAAAAGCATGATAAAATCTATATTTTTTGAAACTGTATGATTTGGATCTCACATTTACTGCGTATCTGTAGTAACAAATAACCATATAGATAGTAAGAAGGTAAATCCTTAGACTACATTGCTGAAGACGGCTAGCTGGCTGGATTTAGCACTGGTTATATGTATAACAGTGACTATATTTTATATCTAACTCTCATTTCTTTTTTTTTAATTTTTTTTAATGTTTTTTTTATTTATTTCTAGGAGAGAGAGAGAGAGAGAGAGAGACAGCGTGAGCAGGGGAGGGTCAGAGAGAGAGGGAGTCACAGACTGAAACAGGCTCCAGGCTCTGAGCTGGCAGTCAGCGCAGAGCCCGACGCGGGGCTCGAACCCACGAACTGCGAGATCATGACCTGAGCGAAAGTCGGACGCTTAACCGACTAAGCCACCCGGGCGCCCCTCTAACTCTCATTTCTTATCCTGAGCTCTAAATTCATATATGAATTTCCACCTGAATGGTTAAAAGGTATCTCAAACATTTTTTAAAAAATATTTTTATTTATTTCTAGGAGAGAGAGAGAGAGACAGCGTCAGCAGGGGAGGGTCAGAGAGAGAGGGAGATACAGATTCTGAAATAGGCTCCAGGCTCTGCGCTGGCAGTCAGCACAGAGCCCGATGCGGGGCTCGAACCCACGAACCACGAGATCATGACCTAAGCGAAACTCGGACGCTTAACCGACTAAGCCACCCAGGCGCCCCAAAATGTATCTCAAACTTAACATGTCAAAAAGTCTTCACTATTTCACTTCAGTTGTCTATTTCCTTCCACTCTCACCAACCTTCTAACCTACTTTTTCCCTAGTATTCCACATAACAGTTATTTGAATCACTGTTCACCCAATTTGTTTCCTAGTTCAAAAGTTGATGGCTAGTCCAGGATGACTTTTTCCAGCACAATTTTCCCGAATATTCAGTGGATCAGAAAGTCCTATTAACTCAACCCCCAAATATACATATCAAATCCCAACACTTTTCACTATTTTCACAACCATTTATTCAGAAAAGAAAAGGGCATTAATCAAGAATCTCAGAATCACTAAAGGTGTGTATTAAGTACCTCTTTTGTAACTTCCAGTCTTCATTTGAGACTCCTGTAGTTGTCAGATGAGTTTAGGAGGTTCCAGAAACCCAAAATGTCTGGTATGGTTCCATACATATAGATTTAAAAAAGATAGGGAGGGAAAACAGCCACAAACAGTTGAGATGTACCATTCTTCCTCCTCATTTTCAACAAAGGAAACTCTGCCTTTCTCCTAACTCTGTCTCAAGACTAAATGGGGACCTTTCCAGTCAGGGGGAGGAGTGAGATCTCACTGCATGAGATTAGCATGATCTGTTACAAATATGGAAGTTGGTAGGACACGTGGTAAGATGCCACCTTTCTATGAGGCCCAGACAGAAGAAAAGCCTCATCAGAAGGCACTGACCTTAAGACTTTGGAATGAAAGAATATTAGCAGTAACTTCTGTTTACATCGCATAACTTGAGGTCAGACATGAATGTACTTGGTATAATTTCCCATGTGGTAAGTAGGCAATGATTTCTTTCCCATGCCTAGTCACTAGAGTATTCAGTCCTGTGGTAAGTAATAATATGCAGTAGCCACTATCAGAGACCTTAAAGAATTAACACCAGATATCTATCCACTTAAGATAGTTCAAAGATGGTTATTGATTGTCTTGCTTGAAGGCAACTAGAATTCTTGGTTCTTTTAGCTCTGGCAAGACCATACTTATATGACTCCAACCTTGAATCACTTCCCTGGACTTTCTCTGATGCAGGTGATGAGCCCTGCATGATTTATACCTGATGAACTGACCTTGACCTGCATTGGCAGCATAGCTCAGACCCACCATGTTCCTAATGAACCTACTATTTGCTTTACTGCAGATACTGAAAAACAGTCTTTTACTCAACAACTCAAGTTCCTGTCATAGCACTGTAATGATATAATAATACATTTTTAACTAACAAAGATTTAATAATAAATACAACCTTGATATGTTTTCTTTCTTTTAGTCTCATTAGGTGAAACAAGTAGACATTTTATTTAATTAGTCTGCTATAATATCAAGACATCCAAATTCCACTATAGATATGAAATATTTGGGAAAATTAAAATAAGCCATATCTTTCTATTCTCTTATTGTAAAAATAACACAATATAATTGGATTTTTCTCTTATCCATAGGTAATTTTTCCTTAATTTTTCAGTTTGCCTCATTCATTGGGGCTCAGAATGTTGGAAAAGAGAGCAAAATTTGGCCAAAATTGAGTTTAAGAAAAAAATAAGTATACCAGCTGCCTGGATTGGAAATACCTACTATTGAGAAATTCAGAGCCCTTTATTAGCATACCCTTATAATCATAACCATAATAGCACTTTATAATTGTATACTGATTTAGAATTTACCAAGAGTTCTTATATCCTTTAATCCTGTACTCCATTCACAAAAGGAGTGGGTATAGTCCTGTGTTTTTCTTTTCTTTATCTGTCATAATCAATATAAAACAGTTAAAAATAGTAACACGAAGTAAAAATATATTAACATATGGAAAATGGGTAGGTTTGTTTGTTTTGTTCCTTTAAATTACAGTTTACAAGCATTTCAGATTCACCACACATACACTCACATTTGTTAGCTGTTATTACAGTAGCTATTATGCTAATGGATAAACAGATGGAAACATAACACGGGCTTGCTAAAACCTGCTTTCTTTGGTTGTTCCTTCTGTGGTTCTAGCTGTGCTGAGTTTAAGCAGTACAGATCTTTCACTGATATTGGAAGAGATAACTAATATATATTTTGTAGCAAACATTGTCCTGAAACTGTTTCATTTGCTATCACAGCAATATTTAGAGGTAAGACATCATCCCTATGCTATCCCCAAGGAAACTGAGTCACAGCTGGCTTAGCAGAGACTACCCAGCTATTCCTAGTGATATCAGGTCCCATGCTCTTTCTACTGCTTGTTAAACATTATTTTTTTTATAAAGTACCCCTAAAGGCAGAGGAGAATGAATACACACACCCCTAGGGAGTCTGGGGGTGTAGTTCAAAGGGAATCACAGCAAGTGTGAAATTTCTTTGAAGTTTCATCTTTTATCTTTAACATGCATACAAGTCTACTCCATAACATATCTATATTTGTTTTAATAAAAATGTTTGTTTTCCCAAATCTTCACGTGACACCCAATCACCAGAAATATGCATCGTGCTTATTCTGTGGCCTCTGGATCCCCCATGGGTATCCTGGTATCAAAAGCACAGCCGTTCACAATGCGCCCTCTAAAAAATGAAGCCTACGCTTCTAGCCCTATTGATTTTAATGTGAAATCTCAATTTCCCACAGTTGTTCTACAGAGGAAGCCACTTTTTAAAGCACTTTTTCTATGCTTCCACAGCACCCTGTACTTCCCCTTTGTAGTGTTCATCACATTTATAATTACTTGTTTGACATCAGTCTGCCCCATGAGACTATAAATTCCATGGAGGAAAAATTTTATGTGTTGGCCAGCTCTACATGCCTAGCACTTGTCTGGGTACCTGGGAAATGGTAACTCCAAATGCAGCTTTGTCAAGTAGATAATTGGTGGATTTTATTGGCAAAATCTTTTCATATAGTCAGGGTAGGAGATAAGGTAGGTGAGACTTACCTATCATATAGCGCTCATATAGATCTGATATTAAGGAACATGCTAGAGGTTCAAGAGTTGGGACTTCCAACTGCTCACAAAACTGATTTATACAGTGATTCTAGTAGAGAAAATAGTGAAAAGTAATAACAAACATGGTTTCCACATCCTCATCTGGAATGTATCTATGACCAGATGTCAGGGTTTCAAAAGCGCAGGTGCTCACACCTTAGTGTACATGAAAGCCCAGGTTTGAATAGGTACGTGCTGGCTTACCACAAACCACACTTCCAAGAAGTTACAGCCAGCATATACCAAACTGGTTTAGCAAACAACTTGTATGTTCAGGAAATAATTGTCAGATAAGGTTATTTTGGTGTTGTTTTCTGCAATGACAGGCAGAATCCTTGTGTAGAGATTTTGAGCAGCTGAGGGTGGATATTGTAATAAGAAGTTTTCTGAGAGGCGTCTGAGTGACTCAGGTGGTTAAGCATCTGACTTTGGCTCAGGTCATGATCTCGCGGTTAATGAGTTCGAGCCTTGCATTGGGCTCTGTGCTGACAGTGCGGAGCCTGGAGCCCAATTAGAGTTCTATGTCTCCCTCTCTCTCTTTGCTCCTCCCCTGCTCACACTCTGTCTATCTCTCTCAAAAATAAATAAACATAAAAAAAAAAAGAAGTTTTCTGAGAAAAGAGAACAATGTGGCCTTGATATTGTGCCATATTATCAGGTGAGAAAATTTCTCCAGGAAATCTTCATATCCTTCACTGGTAAGTCAGAAGCACCCTTCTCTATGCTCCATTATGACTTATGCACTTAATTATAATTATAATTATATAAGACTCTGTTTACTGCCCCCCCCCCTTATAATTCTTTCAGTGAAAATCTTCAAGACAAGTACTTAATCTTGGTTTCTTGTTTGCATAACCTAGAGACTGGCACATGGAAATTGTTCAATTAATGTTTTATAACTAAATGAATGAATGAAATGTAGCATCATTTTCTAGGGCTTTCTGGCTTTCATATAGATTGTTGAGACTGGATTCAAATGTTTAGTTGTATTAAATACACAGAAAATTAGCTGATTAAAAATAACATCTCTGGTGGTTCCAGTTACTGGAAAGGATTTGATGATTTAATAACAGAAATATCAGGGCTCATGAGCTCTGTGCAGTTGGTAGCACTTTTCAGTTTTGTTGAACATAGTTTTTTTTTCTTCTTGCCAAAAAAAGTAATCTCTTTGCTGAAACTCAGAGATAAAGGAGGAATAGACCCAAAATTATGTAGAAAAAATGCAATGAAAATGGTGACTTAGCATGAGCCACTGGTTCTCCCTAAAAGCAAGCTCTGAAAGCTATGCGATGCTTTCCGATGATCTAGATTGAGGAGGAAGAGTGGTTCAGGTGGAGAAGGAGAAGGCTGTTGTGGGCTGCAGATAGACCTCTGCTTGGATAATCTGCAATCTGCTCTTACTTCTTGGCATCTGGCACATGGTGTTTGGCACAGCCATTGATTATCCCATAACCTTAGATACCCATGAGCCATTCTGCTGCTGATGGTGTCCATAGGGTAATATATAGGCAATGGAAAACCCTTCTGGGGCAAGGAGTTGTTAAAAACAACTGCAAAATAAATAACTTACCCAAGCATTCCTTTCTCTACTCTGTCCCTCTAAACATCTCAAACTGAAGAATTATAACCTAGTGCCATTTCATCTCCCCATGCTGCTTCTCCTATCGTGTTCAAAGATAAAGTTAGGACCAGAGGATTTCCCTGGGGGAGCAGGTCTGTGGTGTTAGAGGGTCTCTGCATTGGGCTTCATCCTTGCTCATCTCTCTAAACTCACTGCTGTCATCAGACTAAGGTCTGCCATAGAACCCTTCCCAAAACATGGAATCCAAAAACAAAAGCTTAAATGTGAGGTCACAAGACAAAATAAATTAAGTCTTGAGGAATAATATTATTATAAAAGTAGAATTGATATACATTCCAAAACAGAGCCATTGGAACAGATGGACCAAAAATTAAAAATAGTTATGACAAATATATTAGAAAATATATGGGATGATGTTAATAGTATCCATCTAGTATAATAAATAAGTACATAAATAAGAAGAAGGGGCAAATATTAGGTATAAACACTGTGATGGTTGAAACAGAAAAACACATAGATGAGACTTTTAAAATGGATCGAAGTTGAGAAGGAAGTGGTAAATTGGAAGATCAGACCAGAGGAGGGTCAGCAGGAAAGGATAAATGAAAGCTAAACAGATATGGAAGGTAGGAGTAGCAGTGTCAACATTAAATTAATAGGATTTTAAGGAGAAAAAAATAAAAATGAAGACAAGGAAATATTTGGAGAAATGGTACAAGTTAATCCAGAATTAATGAGTTAAAACTTTAGATTGAAAGAGTTCCTGTAGTGTTGAGTAGAAAAGACAAAAGAAAAACCTGCATCTAGACATAAGAGAGTGACAGTTAAGGTCAAAGTCCATCAGAAAATCTAGCAGCTTTCAGAGAAGAAAAGCTGATTATCCACGGAAGGATAAGAATTAGATTTGATCTCAGTCTGTGGTATTTTGTCATCACAGCTCAAGCTAACTACTACATGCCTCTCTAGGGCTCTGATGACATCATTTGTTTTATACTCTTTCAGTCCTTAGCATGGTACATAATAATTGTTTACTTCTTTCTCCTCAACTATTTGAGTGCAGGCCTCCTTTTATTCATTTTGCTTCCCAATACACGGAGCAACCAATACGTAGCAGATGCAAAGAAGTAATTTTGTAATTGAATTGAATTCAATACTAAACCTGAGAGAGAGGATGTTTTGTGAAACTTTAGGTCTGATTTAATTCATTTCCTGACAGAAAGTGAGCTAATTCCTGTAAAGAAGTGGATCTTAGCAAAACCAATGGGTGGGACATTTCCCGTGGTGTGTGTGTGTGTGTGTGTGTGTGTGTGTGTGTGTGTGTGTGTGTGTTGTTATAAATTCAAAAAACTCTT
>NW_027531504.1:9258692-9291490 GCF_008692635.1 Crocuta crocuta
GTGTGTGTGTGTGTGTGTGTGTGTGTGTGTGTGTGTGTGTGTGTTGATCAATTCAAGGAACTCTTAGTTAAGACTCTAAGGTCTTGGGCTGAAAAGAATAGAAAGGTAGTTTCATATGGAAAAGGCAAAGGGCAACTCTCATCAATTAATTAGTCCCTATGAATGATCTTATTTTGAATATATAGGTATTCTGATGGGCCCTTCCAGAACTAGGGCTTTTAAATTCTATCCTCACATAGTACAACTCAAGCATTAATTTATTCTGCCATTCATGAATTTAGCAAATGGGTACCATGTCCTAGACAATGAGCTAAATTTTGAGAATACAATACCAAATAAAATGGACATGGCACCCTGCTGTCATGGAGCTCATCATGGTTTATCTAAGAACCTACCTATCTTTTACTTTGTTCGTGTGAATGTTGGAGAATACTCAACAACTATCATTTTTATTTTTAGCACAATTGCTATAAAAATGTCATTCTGACAATAGTTAGCCAGCAGATTTAGCTACTCCTTAAGACCAGTTTAAGATAATAAGCCATTACAAGTACCGGGATGAAGGCACATCTGTTGCATTCCTTAGCAGAGACATGTCTTTTGATCTTTGCATTGCCACCGCATATCACAGTGGCTGGCATGTGGGCAATGTTAAATATGTTTGTTGAAATGAACTGTCATCCTGTTACAGCTAGAGAACACACATTCAATTTATGTAACTATGTTGACAATTTATTTATATATAAATTGGAAAGAAACAGGTTTCAGACATAACATAGTTTACATCTAGGAAAAGATACCAATCAAAACATATTTTAAATTTCATTTAAAACTTTTTCAGAGATGTCAGCTACTTAACGTGACTCTTTCACATCTGTTTTAACTGGAGTTCATAAGGGCTACCATGGTCTTGTTCGTGTCTGACAGTCACTATCTATGGTAACTATTTGTGGATTGACTAGCGATTTTCATCAGGTGATTTTTTGTCTCATAGCTATTTAACAAAAGTCTTTGGCATTCAGCAGTCTTCATGCCCCTTCTGACATATCAAGATTGAAAGTGTCTTGACTATTTCTTGAATTCATTCTCTTTCTCAAAGCACCTCTGCCCTGCTTTAAGGCACTGTCTCTCTGCCGCAGACTGAGGTAACCTCTTGTCTTTCCTTCTTATCCGTCTTCAACAATGCACCCAAAGTGAGTTTCTGAACAAGCAAATACAATCCAGCTGCCCATCTGTATAAAATCTTCATGAATTTCCATTGCATAAAGGACAAAATCCCAAATTCCTAATGTTGTCTCTGAGATACTCAGGGTATGGGCTCAATCTGCTCTACAACCTCATCTCTGATCCTCTGTTCCCTACTTGTTACCCTATGCCATTTTTCCCCGTTTCCTTTAAGTTTGTAATCTCTTTACTTCTCCAGAACGTTGCAAACTTTCCGTGGAACACTGAACCTTCCAGTATTTGCTCGGCTAACCTGTACTCGGCCTTTAATTTCAGCTCAAATATCATTTCCAGGATGCCTTTCCCCCCTATTCCCCACCTCTGATCTAAATTGGTTCTTCCTATAATACACAAGATTATGTATCTTATAGAACCTTCATATTTCTTTCATAAACTTACCTCAGACTGTACTTATATAAATGTTAATGTGTTTAATTTACCTGTCCTTCTAGAGAGCTAGTTTCTGGCATAAAACTATCCTATAGGAGCACCTGGGTGACTTAGCTGATTAAGCTTCTGACTCTTGATTTCGGCTCAAGTCATGATCCTAGGGTTGTGGGATCAAGCCCCATGTGGGGCGCCAGGCTGTGGATAAAGTCTGCCTATCTCCCCTGCTCAAGCTCTCTCTCTCTCAAATAAAAAAAACAAAATAGAAACTATCCTATAGAGAAATTCACATATTTGGTGTATAAATGAAGCAGCAAGAATTGTTGGCATAGAAAATAAAAGCTATATTCACAGAGTGGATGAGCACCTCTAGAATAGGACAATTGCAAAGACAAAAGAGGTTGCTAACTTGTGTTTGCTAACCAAAGAAGAAAACAAATATA
Source organism: Crocuta crocuta (assembly GCF_008692635.1). Lineage (NCBI taxonomy): Eukaryota > Metazoa > Chordata > Mammalia > Carnivora > Hyaenidae > Crocuta > Crocuta crocuta. Next base: position 9,260,747 of record NW_027531504.1, read on the forward strand.
AACTGATGATAGGAAGGAACACGTTCATTAGCCAGGTGAATCTTAGTAGTTCTACTTAAAATCTGTATATGAAGAAACCTTTGAAACAACAAGTCTCTCTGAATTAAAAAAAAAAATGCATATTCATAGACAATATTTACCGAGCGCTTACTGTGCTGAGTACTTAACATTCATCATTGTGGACAATCCTTCCAATGAGTCTGTGAGATGGGTCCTATCTGACACATGAAGGTAATAGAAACCTATAAGTGGTACAGCTGGAGACTGAAGAACTAGGCAGCCTAATTCCAAAGTAGGTGCAGCTACAGTGCCATTGTGCTAATTCAAACATGTCGAAAACCACATTGAAATCCCCCATAATTTAACTGAACAAATATGTTCAGAAGATCTGCTCTGTACAAGACCCTTCTCTAGACCCCAAAGATTCAACGATGATCCAAGGAGACACATTTACTTCTCTCATGATGCTCGTATTCTGGTAGGGAAGACAGATAATAAATTCATAAATGAGTAAAGAAGGGAATTTCAAATAGTGATCTCACTAAAATGTCGCAGAGTTTTTCCAGTGTACGGCTAGAGTTGGGGATGGAGTTCACATTGGATGATCAAGGTAGGGGTCTCTGAGGAAAAGGCCTTGAGCTGAACCCTGAATGATAAGAAGGACCGTTCAAATAAAGGAATGGGAAGAGGTGGGCCTTGTAAGAAGAGCTCCAGTGAAGGCAGAAAGACAGGGAAGTTCAGAGTCATGAAGAATATCAATATAACTAGAGTAGAACATACAAGGAGAGGATGCATAAGACACCTCATTGTAGAACCAGGCAAGGATGGACCCACAGAGGATTTTAAAGATTTTGGTAACAAGTATAGATCATATTCTGTATTTGATAGGAACGTAATCCGGTTTAAGACAGCAGTCACAGGATCTAGTTTCAGGATCCAGTGAAGTCGTCTCCATTAATAAAACTGGGTTGTGTTAGCACTTTAAAAATATTGAATATAATTTTAACAGTCGTCTTGAAGAGAGGTAAAACTGGCTATGGATTAGTAGTTTCTAGAGTTGTCGGCCACGTTCTTGGAAACCTGAAGATATCCTGAGGAATGTTTCTAAACATGGTAACAATAGACACTGTAAAAGTAGTGTGAAAAATAAGTAATAACATCTAGGTAAATAATAACATAACTCTATTTTAAGCCAAAGCATTTCCTTTCTATGTATGATAATTCTGTATTGATAATGGTCCAATAATGTCCTAGATGCTCAGCTGTATATTCTGTTGAATTTTTATACAAACTATATTTGCTCTCAAGTTAAAGAAAACTCCATTGTAAGAGACATTTTGGTAGACTTTATAATAAAAGATAAATGTTCTACCAGGGAAGGAAAATACACTTTAATTTAGAAATGTAGGGAAAAAACTCTCTAGATTTCTTATTTTACATTTTCTTTCATTTAATGAAAAAAATGACAAATGCCTCCATGAAGTTATGAAACAGCTAAAAGTAGAAAGCAACATTAGCTAATGCAATAAAGTATAATCTATGATTAATTATTGAGCCCACATTCCTGAATTAGGCACTACTAGAGGTTAGGGACATGAGCAACTTCACTGAGGGAGAAAATTGAATTTACCAGGCATATGCTCCCTCCGGTGTCATGACTCAAATTTGACTATAATAATAATATAATAGCCGTCATTTATTAAGTGCATACTATGTGTCCGGCACTGTGAAGTGATTTACATATATTATCACATTGGCTCTTGGTAAAAACCCTTTGAAGGAGATATCATTACTTTCATTTCGTAGATGAGGAAACTGGGGCTAACCCAGGTCAGGTCATTTATTCATGTCCTCAGCCCTGGTGAGTAGCAGAGTCGATTTCAAACCCAGTCTGTGTGATACTCATCAAATCACTGCACCTATCACTTCCTTTCTGTATCGAGTTTCTGTCTCTTGCTCATGCAACTTTTCTCTGGTCGCTAGCCATTACTCATTCTTCAGCGTATTCCTCAATTTCCTGTTTCAAAAAGAAACTCAGGCAAGCTTGGCTTTTTACGGAACAATTTTGTAATTATCAGTATGTCATTTATTTCAAAACTGAACTTCTTGGTTTTGAGGTGGTTTTACTGATTGTTCTATAACCTTAGGCAAATTAATTTGCTCACCCTTCTCATCTTCAGAAGTGGAGAGAATATGGTACCCATATCGCAGGATTGTTGTGAACTAAAAGAATGTATTTCATTGAAAGCCCTTATAATTGTTCCTGACACACAATAAACTTCCATAAATGCTAGCTAGCTAATTTAATGTAATTTTATTAAAGGATCTCAAATATTTACTATGAAAATCCTAGTGCTTCAATAGATATATCACTAATGAATAAGAAAAAAAACCCTTAATTTGTACTATTTATATTTCAGCTTTTAAAACATGTTTATTTTTCCATTTTTCAGTTTTCTCAACTTTTTCTATTGTATTCCTCTAATTTTAGCCTCTTTGTGTTTCAACAGGCTGACTTGAAAGAAATTAAATGGAATGGGTATAACATTAAAGTCTTGCCCTTAAGACAAAGTATTCTCTCTTTTTAGAGTGGGAAGCTTATGAGTTTGTAAATGAGAAAAAATAATTAAGGATTGTATATTCCTTTTGCTCAAAACAAGTGAGCAGACTGATCCTCTTGTCATAAAGATAATCTATTTTTGTCTTCATTAATAGGATGACATTCAGCAACTGGAGGTGATAATCTTTGTCTGCTTTCTGCTGGTCAATATTCTCTTGTAACATATTCTATCAAAAACACTGGCAAAGTTGAGTTCCTCAGAGGAGAATTATCTGTTTACACATAATGAGAGACTTGAAATCTTGTAGGAGAGACAGAGAATCTTGGAGGGTTTAACATTGAAAGGGAGATACTTCGAATGTTTGTGACGCTGTCACAAGGAGGAGGGACCAATTAAAACTTGCATGGTGACTCCACAAGGCAAACTGAAGACAAAGGCATGGAAGGTGCAGGGGAAGCTTATTTCATCCCAATGTAGCACATGTTTTCTAGCACGGAAGTGAGCCTTAATATCTTGAGTGGACTGTTTTGTGAGCAAGTCACTCTCTGGAAATGTTCAGGAGAAGCACTGTGCCTCTCCGTGGTAGATATTATGTAGAAGACTTCTGCATCTGGCTGCAGACTGGACTCCATCAGTATTTCTTAGGCTCTAATTTGGGACTAATGCCACTGCACACCCAAAATGGGAAATAGAAAGGCAATGTATTTAATTTTATATAAAGATAAATATTTTATTTAAAAGAATGTTCTTTATTCTTTCTAAAATTATGTTCTTCTTCCTTTTTTAATAGGGTGTTACTGTCATGTGGGAATTAAATTTGTCATATAAAATTTCCCTTGGTCAAACCCTGGCCAGTGTCCTAACACCTGTCAAATCTTGGATAATAATTTGTCTTTCTGAACCTCAGTATTTCCAACTGTAAAATGAGGACAGTAGTACTAATGTACAAGCTGTTCTAAGGATAAAGAGGTGATGCCCAGAAGGGTGCTCTGTGGCGGTTTGGTACATATTACATGCTCATTAAATGCTTGCTTCTCCAATAGAAATATTTTCTTTAGGAAATGATAGTGTTAGTAAAAAGAACTTTACATGGTTTATTTATTCATTTAACTGATGAATAGGTTATACATTCATATGGTCCATGATTCAAAAAATTCCAAAGGGTTCCATCTCTGACACCAGTAGTCACCAATTTCTCTTCCCTGAAGGTACCCATTGTTATGTTTTTCTCATATACATTCAGAAACCTTTCATGCAAGTGTAAGTTTATATATATACATACATATATGTATATATATATATATAAGCAACCAATGGATGAAAGAAAACTATGCAAAAATTTTGAAAATATTTTGAATTCAAATATACACGAAAACACAACATATCAAAAGATATATGGCTTGGGGCGCCTGGGTGGCTCAGTCGGTTAGGTGTCTGACTTCGGCTCAGGTCATGGTCTCATGGTTCATGGGTTTGAGCCCCGCGTCGGGCTCTGTGCTGACAGCTAGCTCAGAGCCTGGAGCCTGCTTCGTATTCTGTGTCTCCCCCTCTCTCTGCCCCTCCCATGCTCATGCTCCGTCTCCCTTTGTCTCTCAAAAATGAATAAACGTTTAAAAAAAAAAGATATATGGCTTTTAAATAAAAAATCTTACCACAAGCATTATTGAGTACAACTATCAGTGTAATATATAGATACAGATGTAGATTTAGGCATAGGTAAATAGATATAGATAAGTATTACAGATAATATAATATTTGTAATAATAACATATTAAAATCAGTGCCTATAAGGAAGTTTATACCTTTATTTTTATAATTTAATTAGTTAATATACAGTGCAATACTGGTTTCAGGAGTAGAATTCATTGGTTCATCACTTACATGCAACACCCAGTGCTCATCACAAGTGCCCTCCTTAGTACCCAACAACCATCTAGCCTATCTCCCACCCACTTCCCTCCATCAACCCATAGTTTGTTCTCTATCATTAAGAGTCTCTTGTGGTTTATTTCCTCTCTTCTATTCCCCCCTTTCCCATACATTCATCTGTTTTCTTTCTTAAATTCCAAATACGAGTGAAATCATACAGTATTTGACTTTCTCTGATTGACTTATTTCATTTAGCATAATACATTCTAACTCCATCCATGTTGTTGCAAATGCCAAGACTTCATTCTTTTTGATGGCTGAGTAATATTCCATCATATATATATATATATGTGTATATATATATATGTGTGTGTGTGTATATATATACACACACACACACACACCACATCTCCTTAATCCATTCATTAGTCGCTATACTTTTGGGCTCTCTCCATAGTTTGGCTACTGTAGATAATGCTACTATAAACACTAGGGTGCATGTACTCTTTCAAATCTATATTTTTGTATCCTTTGGGAAAATTACTAATAGTGCAATTGCTGAATTGTAGGGTAGTTCTACTTTTAGTTTTTTTGAAGAACCTCCATACTGTTCTCCAGAATAGCTGCACCAGTTTGCATTCCCAACAATAGTACAAGAGGCTTCGATTTCTCCTCATCCTCACCAATACTTGTTTTTCTTGTGTTGTTAATGTTAGCCATTCTGACAGGTATAAGATGGTATCTCATTGTGGTTTCATTTAGTATTTTCCTGATGATGATGGTTGTTGAATATCTTTTCATGTGTCTGTTAGCCAACTGGGTGTCTTCTTTGGAAAAATGTCTATTTATGTCTTCTGCCCATTTTTTAACTGGCTTGGTTTTTTGGGGGTGGTGGGGTTGAGTTTGATAATTTCTTTATAGATTTTGAATATTAACCCTTTATCAGATATATCATTTGCAAATATTTTCTCCAATTCTGTACGCTGCTTTTTAGTTTTGTTGATTGTTTCCTTCACTGTGGTGCAGAAGCTTTTTATTTTGATGAAGTCCCCAAGTTCTTGTTTGCTTTTGTTTCCCTTGCTCTGGCCATGTGTCTAGTAAGAAGTTCTTGTGACCCAGGTCAAAGAGGTTGCCGCCTATGTTCTCCTCTAGGATTTTGATAGTTTCGTGTCTCACGTTTAGGTCTTTCATCCACTTTGAATTTATTTTCATGTATGGTGTAAGAAAGTGGTCTAGTTTCATTCTTCTGCATGTTGCTGTCTAGTCTTCCCAACACCATTTGTTGAAGAGAGTGTCTTTTTTCCATTGGATACATGCTTTGTTGAAGATTAGTTGACCGTATAGTTATGGGTCCATTTCTGGGTTTTCTTTTTATGTTCCACTCATCTATATGTCTCTTTTGTACCAGTACCATACTGTCTTGATGACTACAGCTTTGTAATATAGCTTGAAGTCTAGAATTGTGATGCATCCAATTTTGTTTCTCTTTTTCAGGATTGCTTTGGCTATTTGGGGTCTTTTGTCCCATACAAATTTTAGGTTTATTTGTTTTAGCTCTGCAAAAAAATGTTGGTGGTATTTTATAGGGATTACATTAAATGTGTAGATTGCTTTCGGTAGTATAGACATTTTAACAATACTTGTTCTTCTAGTCCATGAGCTTGGAATGCTTTTCCATTTCTTTGTGTCCTCTTCAATTTCTTTTGTAAGTATTCTGAGTGGGTCCAATTTAGTCACAGAAGTCCTTGAAAAGAAGAAGAGGAGAGTGGAAGAGAAATGAAGCAAAAGAGGATAGCAGGACAAATGAGGCAGAAGGGGAGCTCAGGGAGCTTCCAAGCATAAAAAAGACTCCATCCGCCATTGCTGGCTTTGATGATGGAGGAGCTGGGCATGAACCAAGGAATACAGATACCCTCTAGGATCTGAGAACAACTCCCAGCTGACAGCCAGCAAAGAAATGGGGACCTCAGTCCTCTAAACATATGGATCTGCATTCCTACAACAACCAGAATGTGTTTAAAAGCTTTAGACCTGTACAGTAAAAAGGATGAATTTAGTGAATTTTATGTATGTAAATTTTACCTCAATAAAAGCAAAACAGGGAAACAATAAAATATATTTTTGAGTTAGAAAGTGACAGGATATTTTTCTAATACTCCAGGAAAGAAGTATGAGACATGGATTCTTATATTCTTCAAATGCAAGGCCATTGACAACCAATCAAATGAAGTTATGAACAAGCTAGACATCTGGGAATGTCATTCCCATGAGCACTTCCTGAGAAAGCTACTAGCAAATGAGCATCTGCTGCTACAAAATGACTAGAACTACTTCATCATAAGGTTAGTGGGGGTAGGAAGTGCCTATATTTAATTCTGGAACCAAGATAAGAAGATTAAGAGGAATCTTGACTGAATAGTATGCAAATGTAATATGCTCTAAGAAAAGATCTATCCTATAAGCAACAAAAATAAGAGAAGGGAGAGAAGTAATGGAAGTAGAATTAGCTCTCTGATATCTTCATAGATATTAATAGGTAGTGTAATGGCATAACCTGAGAGTCACAAATCAGGTCAAAGATAAGTATACTTAGGAATGGAAGCATCAAAACTAAAATTATACCCAGTGATTAAAATTGAAGAATGAGACAAAAGATGAAAGAGAAGGGAGAAAAAAAGCAGGTGTTGCCTAATTCAACATTATTCATATTAAAAACTAAATTTCCAAAGGAAGAGTTGAATAAAAGCAGTGCATGGAATTATTAACATAAAAAGGATCGACAGAACAAAAATGTATTCCTTCTAAATACTACATGAAATAAAATATCATAGAGATATGAAGCCATAAAGTGAAAGACATGAAAAATAACATGAAGCAATATTGTAGAAGGAAGATAAAATCTATTAATCATATTAATAATATGAGTTTATGGCATATATTAAAAGAAAAAAATTTTTTCAGTTTGACTAACAGGAAAATTCAACTCAAGGCTTCCTAAAGTGATCCATTTAAAGAAATGTAGTTGGTTAAATGAAAAGGATGGGCAAAAATTAACAGGCAAATATAAGTAAAGAAAACATGTGCCTTGATGTTAATAACCAAAAAAATTAGAATTCAAACCAAAAAAAGGACTTTTCTTTGGAGATTTATGCCAATTTTCTATGTGAATTGAAATCTCCTCTTATTTCACATTTTTTAACTATTTGAGAAGAATTGAAATCTCTATAACTGAGTTAATGACTGAATTAATTTATATGCAGCCATATCTATACTTCAACAGTGATCAAAATTCTGTCTTTTTATCTTACGTGTACTTCCATCCACTCCAACTCCTGCCTGATTATTCATTACTATGGGTTGGTTTTTTTGTTTTTTTTTTTAGTTCAGTATATATACATTTAAATTCACAGCTATTGACCACATAATTTTGAAAAATAGATACACTTCTTTAACCCATATCCCATCAAGATATAGAACATTTCTCTCCAAAAAGTTCTTGTTTTGTTTTGTTTTGTTTACTTTACCCTTCCCATGCCCCAGAGGCAATGGGTATTTCAGGGTGTTTTATTTTCTTTTGTTTTGTATTGCTTTAATATATTTGGGTTTGCTTTTTCTAGAACTTCACGTAAATCAAATTATAAAGTATATGACATTTTATGTCCACCTTTTTTTTCACTCAGCATATTCTGTGATATTTCATTTATGGTATTGGACATCAAAACAATTTATTCATTTCGATGCCTTAGTATTTATCATTCCACAGAATAAATATCTTTTGTATATACTTTCTTTTGTTGATGTATATTTGGATCGTTTTCAGTTTGGGATTATTATGAATAAAGCTGGTATAAATACTCTCCCACAGAAAACATTCTTTTAATGGACATTTGTTTTCATTTCTATTGAATAAACATCTACAAGTAAAATCTGTGTTTCTAAGATACATATACGTTTATCTTTTAAAAAAAAAAACGCTATCAAATCTTTTCCCCAAGTGGTTGAATCATTTACGTTCCCCACCAGCCGTGTCTGAGAGAATGTTTCATGTCATCCTGGTATTTGGAATTGTCAGCCTTTTAAATGTAGCCATTGTACTGTGTGTGTAGTGGTATCTGATAGAAATTTTAACTCTTATTTTCCTGAAACTAATAATACTGAGAACTTTTACATGTGCGAATTAGGAATCATTTTTCCATATTGTCCTATATACAACTGTATCTTTTCAGCAGTGCTCCAATGTATATGTCAGATCTTCCAAATTCATCTTTATTTCTGTTTCTGTTTTTATTCCACTTTTCCCTGAAGATCTGCTAACTTATATTTTACATCCTCCTCTTCCACTGGCATAGTCTCCTTAAGCTATTACATCTCTTCTTTGCATTATTTTATAAGGAGAAATACTACAGTGTCTTTTTAAATGATGACGAACTACTTGGTGGTGATTTTAATAATATTCCATGAAAGCACTTTTCTTGTGAGTTAATCTGTTTTTCTGTCACTATATTTTAATTCTTGAAGCATATTTTTTTATCCATCACTTTTGGGTTTTATTTTGGGCATTTAATTTTGAAATTGTGTATTTTCTGTGTCGTTCACTTTGAAGGTTCACGAAGAGGAACTACATTTCACTTAGACACAGGATTTTGGGTGAAATTTTCTTCACTTTGTTTCTTTTTGAGCCAGTGGGGATGGTAGCTGTATTTTTCATGCGTGCGCACACACACACACACACACACACACACACACACACACAGGAAAACATGTACATTTATCTTATCTTTTGCTTCTGGGGAGACAGAATACTTCTTACAATATGGCATAGCATTCAGTCTTCTTGTACTTTTTTTAATGTTTATTTATTTATTTTGAGAGAGAGAGAGACAGGGAGAGAGAGAGAGAGAGAGCATGTGCACAAGCCAGGGAAGAGCAGAGAGAGAGGGAGAGAGAGAAAATCCCAAGTAGGCTCTGCACTGTCAAGCCCAGATCCCCACATGGGGCTTGATCCCATGAAATGTGAAATCATGACCTAAGCCAAAACTAAGACTTGGAGGCTTAACTGACTGAGCCGCCCAGGTTTCCCTTTCTCCCTGTACTTAAAACAAAACTGGAATTATGGAAGGTTGTGTTTTTAAATGTGTATATCACTTCTGAAGCTGCGAGGAGGTAGTTAGACTTGTAGTTCAGAAAGTGGCTCTTGAAAAGTACTCTGTTTTGAGACCCAGCTCTGTCACGCTTCTGTTTCATTGCCACTGTTTTTGAAAACCCTTCCCTTACTCCAAAACTGGAGGCTCCAGCCGTCTCCTGGTTTCACTGAAAGTGTGTTTTGTACTGCTGTTTCTTGCTCTCCTTTCTGCTTTCTATGATGTCCAAGAAAAAGAGAGGGAGATACTAAATCTTAGTTGCCATCTTCCAAGTGGCAGTGGTATTTTTAAACTTTTTTCACTACGTAAAAATCTGACCCCCTTCCTCTATTTATTTTATTTTCTAAAAAATTTAGCTATATTTTCAGATGTTGCTATTTCATGAAATTCAGAAGTCTGAAGACGATCTATAAGATTCTTCCCGAGTTTCATTTTTAAGTTTTTTAGTGTTGGGCATTATGCGTTTCCCTTGCTACTAGCAGTGGGGGTAGATGACTACAAGCTGCCATTTGTCATCACAAAGATGCTTTCTGGGGGCAGAGCCATGGCTCGGTGAAGAGTCCCTTCTGCTTGACTCCTAAAGGCTCAACGCCCTGGCAGAGTCTATAGTCAAGAGACAGTGTTGCTATTGTTTCCTGGATACAATCCCGGGCAGGATTTAGTTGTATTTATTTGAAGTAGCAGAATAGAGTTTCTTCACCAGTAGCCACACAAACTGCTGAAGTTTTCAATTCATTCATTAGTTAATTATATATGGGTATTTGGGGAGAGTAAATGAGTATGTGTGTGTGTGTGTGTGTGTGTGTGTGTGTGTACATGCTGCTCTTCACTAGGGAGCCACTCTCCCTTTGATATTAGATTTTAACAGATTCACATAGCACATGAGTTATGTATTTTAGCAAATCCAATATTTAAAAAATCAATATTTACATGCATCATTTGACAAAGGGATTTATTTGTGGTTGGCTTCAAATGGCATAATTCCACAGTGCATTTCAAATGAGTTGATTTATTGCCACTACCACCTCAAATTTTACTGGCAAAAATGTTAGTTTATTTTAACTGTGTATTGTGTGGCACACACACTATATATAAAAATATGATATAATATATAAANAATTACTTCTGACTTGAACTAAGAAGAACAGTCAGAACATTGCACTAAGGTGCTACCTTCCTTAGTTCTGGAATGGTTTCATCAATTACCGCAATGAATAAATAATCCAGGAGTATGCATTCTTCTTGTTAAAGGGACGGTGTCATATTAAAAGTTGTCTATAGAAGGGTCGTACATTTCTGCAACCATGGAAGATGATGCATGATCTTAATTTTACTAAACATGCAGAAGCTAGATACTCCTATTCCATCAGATACTAAGATATTTTGCAAGACTGACCCATGGTAAGGAAATTCTGGAAGGATTTTCTACAAGTTTGCCCCCAAATTTGCTAGAACACAGCAGACAATGTACCTTTCCAGAGACCAGAATACTAATATTTCCTTTCCTGGGCAACTCTTTTCTGGTTCCAGGAGAAAGTCAAGAAAAATAAAATTTTCCTTGCTTAGAACATATTCTGTTCCCAGAGTTCTGCACATATTATCTTATTGAATTACCTACCAATTATTAATACAGTGCATATCAGAACTCAGTTATTATGTGTTAAAAGGCCCATATTGTCTCTATTCTACTATTGTCTCAAGAGAAATTGCACTAGTCATCTGAAGATTTGAGGTGAACATACGAATAGAGCAAAATGAGCCAGATAATCTTGAAGTATGACTCCATAAAGATGTCTGTAAAATCCCAGTGGCTTGCTCTATATCTTAAGATGGTGTAACTAACATAATCATAATTGAATCAGGAAGTTTTAATTTATTAAATCCCAGCTTAATACAAAGCCCCTGGCATGTCCTCTGTCCTTTTTACCTTCTGCTACACTCAAGAAGATGTTTTCCTCTTTAAACATTTTTCTATCCTTTGCATACTTTCTCCATTCAAGAATGTCTATGGAGTAAGTCATGATCAACCCACTGTCTCCCCATTCATTTGTGACCCTGAGGACCAGCACATGGCTATTTTAATTTTCACTTTCAGTGGGAAAGGGATGGGTTGATCTTTTCTTTCTGGTTTTACAACACATCAACCCATAGATTCACTGAGATTTCCCATATACAATATCAGATTGTTTTGTCCAATGTATGCTTTTTTTTTTTAAAGCAAAACTTCTCCTTGCAATCTAAGCCATTTTTTCCCAATTTAAAATTTTACACCTATGCAACCATCCCTGATGCCTAAAGTTCAGTCCAAGGTGACTTCCTTCTGTTACTGTAAGACTAAGTTCGTTCTCCCAAGAATCTGGAATTTTGAATGGAAAGGCAACAACTCATTCATCTTAATGCCAACTCTCTAGAGAAAAGTTTCACATACTTCCACTGCTAATACTCTTGAATTATATTGGTTTATACCCTCCCGGGGATTTTGCTCAGTATTTGTTTCAATTCCATGTACTATCCAAGCTTGTTTCCAGTGTATTCCTTTTTGTGCTTTAAGTTTGCCATGACCTTTTTTTCTATTACTTGCAAAAAAATTCATCTAAACTAATGTCTCCTCTAATTCTTGATATAGTCTCCTATCTTAAAGCCCCAAATTTAAAGTTAATCCTAAACCTCAGTTTTGTGATACGTTTACCCTGGCCCCTACTGTGTCTCAAGGACAGAATGTCCCTCCCAAGCAAAAGATGCCAGACCTCAAATGGCAGCTTTGATGGTACTTCCTTTTTAATATCATACAGAATTGGAAGGGACCTAAGGCCAGAAGAGGTTTTATAATCCCTCCCTGCCTCCTCACAGAAGGTATAGCTCCCCCAGTCTCTATTAGAGCTTTGACAGGAAGAACGATGGTGAAACCATATTATCCCTCATTTCTTTCATTATAGCTTCATTATATGACATTAAAGAGGGTCTTGCTTGTGGAGGAAGGTATACGGATAAAAGAGTTTGGGCAATATTATTCAGTTATCTTCAAGTTCCCTTACAAAAATCAGTTATCTTATCATTATGTCATGCCCAATAGGCAATAACACAGAGGCCTCAAGATACACATTCACCCCAGCCCTGTCACTAATACCGTTCTAGAGCACCTCATGGCCAGTGGCATTTAAACAGTCCATATTGTTCACATTATATTGGTTTGATAAGCTTCCATTCCAGACTGCAACTTCTCCCCTCACTTATCTGTGGGCACCCACTGTAAACCCTTGCTCTCTCTAGCCCCTGGCTCTGCTTTCCTCTAGGCTGATGCCACTTCCAGGCAATTTGTTTCCTTGTGGAGCTAAAATGGCTTCCAGAAGCTTCTGGCTTATATTCTCAAAGTTTAAGACAGGTACAAACAGGCATTCTCTGTCATCAGTATCTTGATCCAAATTTTGGGCTTCAAGTTCATTGTTCCAAGTAAGACTCTATTTGATGCATTCACTTTTGCAAATGACCCAGAATATGCCGTATGTCACATTACCTTCCCAGGAGTTGGGATTATGGTCAGCTAGTGAAAATCACGTAAACTGAGTGGGGGAAATTGCCATCAGAAGAATAAGAATAGATGCTAAGGAGGCCAGAGGAATGAAATAAAATCCATTCAAGTTAGTGGTGGTGCTAGTGGTGGTGGTGGGGTCGATAATCAGAGCAAATTCTTTGTTTTAAAGAAAAAAGTATCATTGGTGCACTAAATTGAAATTCTGAGGATGGAAGCATTATTTGTCCTAGTGGCTTAAGTTATTTTTATTAGTAATATGCCTGTTACGTATGTATATTTATAACCAATGTTATATGTGTGTTACATGCACAGATACATATATGAACACACATACACTTATGTAAACATAGACACATATAATATCTATGGGGTTTTACTTGTTTAATTTACCTTCTACTCTATTTCTCTGATGTAAGGCTTTTACATTTCACATGCAAGTGGCTAAATTCTAGTCTGTTGTTATAACTCAGATACGTCATATGTTAAGTTTTTATTTACCCAGTCTAAGAAATCATCACTGGATATAGCATCATTTGTATTGTTTAAGTGATATGTGTTTCAAATATCTACGAATAAAGTAAGTATTCACATCAGCATGGAGTACATGCAAATAGCAATGTAAATGTGGGTATGTATACATACATGGGTATAGATGCATGTGTATAGATACACATACATGTATGTAGGTGGGTGCAGCCAAAAGAAACCACATTATAGGACAATCACTGGGTGGCAATGTTTGGTGTTTCCTTTCCATATGGGAAGTATTTGCAAACCATTGCTTGGCAAAATCATCCTCTTAACTCCATCTCTGAACACTTTGTTTACCTGGAGTGAAACAGATGGTTAAGACTCTACCAGACATATCTACATGCTCTAGTTAATTTGCTTCAGTCACTCATTTACTCACATGTCAAGCAATCCTGAGATATTTTTGGGATCACCACCTACAACAAATTAAATCTATTTCAGCTTCGTGTCACTTGTTCTAAGGAATTAAAAAGCACATTTCCCCCAAGAGACAAGGAAAAATGGTTTCATTTCTTCCCTCCACTTCCTGGGAGAATTATATTACTTCTCTTTTCATAAATCTAGAGAGCTATTGGACTGGACTCCCCCACCTTCAAAGCTGATATGCCAATCTCTGTTTTTACAGGAAGATTTCTTTGAGGAGTCTCTGTAACCCCAGACACAAATAGGCATTGCTCACTTGACAGAGGTAGCACTTTCTAGCTTTCCGTGAGCTCAGCTGGTTGCCTGGGAGCCTACAGATTAGGAATTTCTTGAGGGTCTAACTGTTCTTCTTTTGGTCAGTACTTACTCCTCAATCATGAAATCACAGTGCTCAACATTCATCAAAAAGAGGTTTACATCAAAATATAAAAAAGGTGAAACCAACTAGAATTGAAATAAAAATTTGGGAGGGGTGTCAGGGTGGCTCAGTTGGTTTAGTGTCCGGACTTCCGCTCAGGTCCTGATCTCGCAGTTTGTGAGTTTGATCTCCACATCGGGCTCTGTGCTGATGGCTCCGAGCCTGGAGCCTGCTTCGGATTCTGTCTCCCTTTCTCTCTGTCCCTCCTTCATTCTCTCTCTCTCAAAAATAAACATTAAAAATTTTTTAATAAAAATTTGTAGAGAAAGACCCAAAAAATGAGGCTTTGTAATTTTACTTCAATTCAAATCATTTTTAGACTACTAAATTACCCCTGGAATTTTTATTCACTCTAATTCTCAGAATGTTGTGTTTTTTGCCGGCGAATAGGATAGTGGCCCGCTTCCTGATATTGACCCAAATTCAGTATTTTGAAGGGAAAGCATGACAACTGCATAATTTCCCCCCACTGTAACATTAGAGATATAGCCTTCTCATTTTGCTTTCTGCAGTTCAATGAACCAAAAGAAGAAGTGTGAGGCAAACTTTTGTTGAGTCCCAGGAGGCTCTTTCAGAATTGATTTTAATTTGTGGGAGATGATATTTTCTTAATTTGAATAGTATGTCCAGTTGCAAGCCTTCATTCCTGGCTTGCTGCGTGTCTGTGGGTTCTACTGTTGGCCAGGAAAGTCCTAGAACGTCAAGTAATATTACTGAAGTGGAGAGCACTTTTCATTGAGCACTGCATGCAAAGAATGTGGCCTTCTGCTTTGACTCGAGCAGAGTGAATTCTAACACTTTCCTCATTCAGGCCCCCTAAGTCCTCACAACTGCAAAAGAACAGCTGGAAAGGAATTGTGGGGATTTGTAACCATTAGCTGTTAAGTCAAATATTTCAAAGTTAAGAAAAGAAACGAGAAACTATAATAATCATGATCATTCCAGATTAATGAATAGAAATGAACAGAAAGTCACCTGGAATTGAATATCTGGTGACTCCACCTAAATTTTTTTTGGATTCAGTTTTCCTCACATCTGGTTAGTTTGGAAATTTTGGAATAAGGACAGAGTAGGGGAGAATTGATAGAATTATCGGTATAAGTTAGTTTTATATTTTCTTATCATCACAAGGACAAAAACCCATTTAATGAAAAATTCATTTTTCTAAATATAGGATTTGCTTCTCAATAGTTTATACTTAAAATATTTACATTCTTAATTTTAGCTGAAGAATAAAGGTAACTATATATGTAACATAAACAAATATGTATATACATATAAATATGTATATTTCATTCATTCTCCATAGAAATACTTTAGTATTCTGAAGTAGTGTTCAAATTCAACCAATACTAATGATATTAGAACTTGCTTTCTGCATGGCACTGTTAGAGGAAGAATATGCAATCTTATTATTGAAAATGATGAGAAATGATATCACATTAGGAACAACAACATTTATGACTTCTATTATCCCTGTTATTTGCATTGAGTTTTACAATATTCACAGATACAGGAATATTAAAATTTAGAACAAACTAGAGAACAAAATAGCCTTGGTCTTATTTTTAATTCTAACTTATAGATATGGAAACTAGAGTGATTTGCCCAAGGCCATGTGGTTAGGAAGTGGTGGAGCCAAGATGCAAAATGTATTTTCTGAATGAAAATCATATGCTTTTCTCCATGACACCACACAAGTGGTCAAATAACAGTGCAAGGTCAGGGTCATCAAGTGCTTAAAAAGATACTTATAGGTGCTATAGCTATTTAAAAGGTGAGAAAAAAATCACTATCCAATATAATTTCCTATCATTATGGAAATAGTCTATATCTTCACTGTACAATATGGTAGCCACTAGCCACGTATGTCTCTTGAGCACTGGACATATGGCCCATGCAACTGAGGACCTGAATTTTTAATTTTAATTTTAATTAATTTAAATTCAAATGGTCACATGCGACATATGGCTTCTACATTGGCACAGCTTAGGAGAGTCACTAAATACTTCTCAATTGGGAGTGGTCAAATGAAGATTGTGTGTTAGGATATTAAAATCACTGTGCTAGAATTTTCTCGCAGGAGATACAGAAAACAGTTTGGTTGAGATTATTTATATCAATCCAGATTTGAATGAGCAAAGCTTCATAAAGGAGGGGTGGCAATAAAGGTGGAAGTAAGAGAAATTACGAAGAAGCCGTTTTTAGGACTTAAGTACTCATTCGACATGAGACACCAATTTTCCTTCATCAGTGCCTGAGAGACAATGAAATAATTGAAAAAGAAAATAGGTTAATAAGTGCAGGCAGCTGGCTTTGAGGTAAAGACAATTTGTTCTTTTTAAAGCATCCTCCTAGGATATCGGGGATAATTCATTAAATGTCAATGAAAACAGCCTATGAACTCTAGAGTACTTTGCAAATGCAAGAGATATCAGATTTATAGCATCTGGTTGGAACTGACTAGAAAAGAGTTCCTGGTCAAAGTTGGTAAGGAGCAGGGCTAACATTAATCCAGACTTTTCAAGTACGGTGCATATTTAATTGCATCACTCTTTTCTCTACTCTGAGAAAATGTGAAGGGGAGGAAAACACACAAGGAAAGACAAGAGACCTTACAATGGAGCGGGCTTAGCTCACAGTCAATGGAAAAATGTTTGTCAATCTTAAGACTGAGGCTTTTGTATCACGGTCTTCATCAGTTTTTAGGTCTGTGACTGAATGGTATTTAGCTTTATTTCCTATGGTTCTAAATTCAGTTTGCATTGGTTGAACAATAGCTTTGTACTACTAACTGTAGGAGGCATGAGTATAGCTACCGAGGTTAATTATCTGGCCCAGAGAAATCTAGTTTTTTTGAGCCTTAAGACAGGAATACATATATGGGGTGCCTGGGTGGCTCAGTCGGTTAAGTGTCCGACTTCGGCTCAGGTCATGATCTCATGGTTCGTGGGTTCGAGCCCTGCATCGGGCTCTGTGCTGACAGCTAGCTCAGAGCCTGGAGCCTGCTTCTGATTCTGTGTCTCCCTCTCTCTCTGACCTTCCCCTGCTCACGCTGCCTGTCTCTTTCTTAGAAATAAATAAAACATTAAAAAAAATTTAAAAAAAAGACAGGAATACATATCATTGTAGTGCGACAAACAGTACATTGAGGTGTGTCATTCCATTTAAGTTTAAAGGAGGTCAGAGCTGATAACTCATGCAGGATGTCAGGAATGAATTTATGGAAAAATGATCATTTTAAAAGGTGGTATACATGGGTAGTTAGGGCATGTTCAGACCTAGACAAAGCATCAAAGATATTCCAAATACTAGGTTAATGGTCAGCTGCATTATTGCAGGGGAAACTGGGAAGAGGTTTTGAGAAAACTTAGTCTTTCTTGGAAGTATGAACTGGTGGTGTAAATTCGACGTCATACTGTGGAGAGTATTGAAGATTAGGTATATTAATTCAACAAATATTTGCTGAAAATCTACTGACTACTGGATATTCTTTTGAATTCTGAAGTAAACAGTGATGAATAAGACAGATAGCTCAACATGAAACTTAAATGTTAATGGGAAAGAGACAGCAAACAAAAAACTATACAAATAATTGGTTTCAGTTGCAGCGTGTTCTTTTAGGTTAAATTTTTTTAAATGATGTTTAAATATGTAACAGAGAAGGTCAGCACCTTCTTAGGAGTCAGAGAAGGCTTTTCTGAGGAAGTAACA
This sequence comes from Crocuta crocuta, assembly GCF_008692635.1. Lineage (NCBI taxonomy): Eukaryota > Metazoa > Chordata > Mammalia > Carnivora > Hyaenidae > Crocuta > Crocuta crocuta. The sequence continues at coordinate 9,278,936 of NW_027531504.1, forward strand.
TTTGAGTTGAGACCTGAGAGATACAAGGCATTAATTTATGTATGGACAATGTGTTTGAACTGTGATAGCTTTGAAAGCTTATATTGGGCCAGATTTTGACTGTTGTAGTATGAGCAAAAGCTTACAACTTGGGTCAAAGGTGTTTTGACTTTGGTGTCTGACTGTGGTGGGTTTTTCCACAGGCAAATGGTGTGTCTCTATAGAGGCTGGGACCTAAGAAACACATGGGCTTTAAATAAAGGCATATAGAGCACAGCAAAGGCATTGGGGCCTGTCAGAAGTGCTCAGGCGGTGAAAGGGCATACAGGAGGCTCAGAATAGAGCAGGGGACCTTTGAGATGGTGTCAGAGGACTCCAGCTAAGCAGATCGTGGCAAACCATTGACTGCTTTTCAGTAGTTGTGAGCACTGACTATACAGGTACCATGTGACCTGTCATTTCAGGCTAGACTGACATGCACAGACATGCTACCTAGTCTCAACCCATTTTCTCGTCTTTCAAGTTCAACTAGATCTCATTTTCCAGTTTCTCTCAGTATGAACTATGCCCAGGTGATTATGTTTTAGCCAATAGAATGTAAGTGGAAATGACTGTGTACCACCTTCCGGCTCAGCTCATGTAACCCTTCATGTCATCCTCTCCACTTTATCCCCCTCCATCATCTCAGTCAGATGAACAAGGTGACGTTGGGAGATGACGAGACTAAAGAGGAAAATTAAAATTGAGAGGTAACACATTTGTAGATCTTGGTTCCTCAGAAAGGGTTAAAGTTTAGGATTTAATTTAATTTACCCTCTTGCTTGTAAATTTTTTTCTAGTTGAGATTAAGATTTTCTTCTTTTGATAATGGATTATAGATTGATTAGATTGCCTGGCATCTTTAAAAAATGTTTGTTTATTTATTTTTGAGAGAGAGAAAGTGAGCAGTGGAGAGGTAGAGAGAGAGGGAGGCACAGAATCTGAAGCCGGCTCCAGGCTCCGAGCTGTTAGCACAGAGCCCAACATGGGGCTTGAACCCACAAGCCATGAGATCATGACCTTGAGCCAAAGTCAGGCACTTAACCAACTGAGCCACACAGGTGCCCCAGGACTGCCTGGCATCTTAATGCAGTTGAACATAGGTAGAATTTCTCTTTCTTTTTTCAATTAAATACTAAAGAGTTTATGTTTTCACTCAAAGAGTTATTTTTTTTGTAATATTGCTGAGTACTGGATTTATAATTTTGCTTAGGTGCAAAACTGTTCTGAGAGCTGGGGATTGTATTGTGAAGCCAAGGCTACAATATTATTAAATGTCTGGGCTCCACTACTATGAAACAGTAAAAAATGTTAAAACTACAGCAGGATTCCACTACATGAATAAAAGTGGATAAAATGAAAAATGCTGTCACATGCTGTCAGGGATGTGGAACACCTAGAACTCTCAGTTGCCATGGGAGTATCGTATGACACAACTTTCTTTGAAAATTGTTTGGCAGTAAGTATTTTTCTATCCTGTGGCCTACAAATTGTACTCCTGGGTGTTTATCCAAGAAAAAGAGAGATTATGTTCACAAAAATATCTGTACACTAATGTGCCTAGTGATGTGCTTCATAACAGGGAAAAAATTGGAAACAGCTCAGGTATCCCTTAATAAGAGAATGGGTTATTTTTTTTATCTGTGGCATATTCCTACAGTAGAAAACCATTGGGCAATAAAAAAGAATGGACTATTGATACTCATAACAACAAAGATTAATTTCAAAAATAGCATGAGCAAGAGAAGCCAGACACTAAAGGACACATATTTGTGATCAGGTGAAATTGATGTATGCTAAGAGAAATCAGAATGACTGCTTCTTGAAGGGCAGGAATTAACTGGGAAGTGGCCCAAGATAACCTCCTGGAGGGACAAAAAAGTTGTACTTCTAATAGAGGTGGAGTGTATATATTTGTGAAAACTAATTGAACTGCATATTTAAGATCTATATATTCCGCTGTAAGCTATGCCTCAATAAAAACATAAAAATAAAAATTTAAAACCTACTTAAATTGGGGCACCTGGGTGGCTGAGTCAGTTAAGTGTTCACTATTTTGGCTCAGGTCATGGTCTCATGGTTCATGGGATCTGACCCGAATTGGGCTCTGTGCTAATAGCATGGAGTCTGATTGGGATTCTCTCTCCCTCTCCCTAAGCCCTTCCCCCACTCATTCTCTCTCTCTCTCTCTCTCTCTCTCTCTCCAAATAAACATTTTAAAAAACTACTTAAAGATGAGGCATAAAAACTAAAGTTTATAAGAACTATAACCATTTCTATGGGGCACCTGGGTGGCTCAGTTGGCTAAGCATCTCACTTCAGCTAGATCATGATCTCGTGGTTCATAGGTTTGAGGCCCCCATCGGGCTCTGTGTTGACAGGAGCCTGGAGTCTACTTGGAATTCTGTGTCTCCCTCTCTCTCTGCCCTTTCCCTACTCACACTCTGTCTCTCTCTCAAAATAAATAAACATTAAAAAAAAAAGAACTATAACCATTTCTAGCAAACAATAGCCAAAGCTTGAACTGTTAAAGGAGCCTCAGCTCTGCCCAGGCATAGAGAACTTCTCCGGAAAAGGTGGAGAAGATTAGGAAAGGCTGATAATGAATATTTGACTCTTCTTTCTGTGAACTTGTAATTCACATGAAACTTTACTTTGAATTCATGCTGTTGATTATTAGAATTCATCTTGAAAGTATTTAATCTTAATGCCAAGGATATTATATATAATTGTAATTAGTTTTTTTAACCTGGGGAGTATTTATACTTTTTATTATCTACATATCCTACAACTATCTTTTAATGCTATTGAAGAACTACTGACATGCTATGTTGGACAATATAGCTAACACAGTCTGGGATGAAAGAAAGACTAGGGGGAAAATTTCCACCCATATGTACAGAGCTTTCTGATCAGGTTTTACTCTGCCCATAAAAAGTCCCAGGAGGGCACTCCACACGTAGACTTCCATGGTCTACAGCTGAATGGCATAGGATTATTTTAAGCCAAAGGCACTTGAAAAACAGCGGGTACAAGGAGGATGCTCTGACTTTTCCATTTCTTCCTGAAGGCAGGAGATAAAATTCCCATGTGAAAGATGCTCTCCCTACACCACAAGGGAAGAGACTTTCTTATCACCAGAGACGAGGCATCGGGGCTACGAAAATTCTGTGCAAACAGACCTTATTAAAATAAATCCCATCTTCCCCTAGTCTTCTTATATATTTTAGTTAATTGTCCACAATTACTTGTCTTTGATCAACATAGTATATAAGCATTCAGGTCTTCATTTTCCTAGGACTGCTTCATGAACATATAAAACTGTATGTTTTATTCCTGTTAAGCTGTCTCATGTAAATTTAATTATCAGGCTCAGAGGAGATCCTAAGGGGGTAGAGGTAAAGTTTTCCTCCCTGTGAGGTTCAGTTAGCCAGCCCATTGGGTTCCCATGCAAAGTTTCATCTTTCTTAGCCTTTAGAAATAAAATAGTCATTTTTTTTTCTTCATCAAGTATGTGCTGCCTGTTTTGAGTGCCTCATCCTTAGCTGGTATTGGACAATATATTTGTGGAATTAATGGTGTACTTTTTTCTCATCACAATCTTGAGTAGACATTTTCACTATTCGTATTTTACAGCTAAAGAAACAAAACAGTTGGCCAGGATCACGACGTTAATACCAAAGACAGACTCCTAATAATTGGTCCTATGCTGTGTTCAGTGGCAGAGAGACACTCAAATCTCACTTCCCCCACCTCCTTCACATCTTTGTTCGAATTCAAGTTTCTCAATGAGCCAATCTTAACCATTTCATTCAGAAGTACACTTCCTCCTCTGGCCATTCACTTGTTCTGTTATTCTTCATAGCACTTATTACCTTCTGGTGTAAAATCAACTTTGTTGTGTTTTTAGTTTACTGTTGATTTAGAATCTGATTCCAGGTGCTTTCAAGAGTAACTGGCATTAAATAGATGTTTAAAAATTATTTGTTGAATGAATTAAAAGTTACAGCTCTTTGGAAGCATTAAAGAATAAGACACACTTGTTAGTCCCACAGCTTGAGTTTTAGAAAATAAGTAACTCTAGCTTTCCCCCCAACTTTTCAATATTATAAAATCCCTGAATCCAATTGATGAGTAAAAAATTAATAGTACTACTACATTATGTAAGGTATCTAGTACACTGAGATATTTGGCAGAAAATGACTCCGAAACATAATATATGTTAACATATGTAAAGTGGATGGTGACTGATTTTTCAAAACATTATTCATACATGTGTGACTTTAATTAGGAAGCTATAACAGATACATTATGAATTTTCATGAAGAAAAAAGCCAGCATCTGGACTGGAGATGCTACACAAAGAGAAAGCTGAGCTTCTTCCTCCTTTTCCAGAATGCATGAAATCTAAATTTCCTTCATTAGAATTCCCTCAGAAGTAGTAAAATAAACCCTACGCCCTAAGTCAATAAGCCTTACCGTCAATACATTGGTGATTCAAAGCTTATAAATAAGGCCCACAATTCCATAGTTTTTTTTAATTTTCTCACATGAAAACATGAAAATATTTCAATAAATCCCTACATGTATTTTTTAAATATATGCAATTGTATAAGTATGCTTATCTTAGATGTTTATTTTTTTAATAAAGTATTATCAACTTTAAACTCTCCCAGATTTAAGTCCTTTAACATTATCAAAAAAGCACTACTTCAAGAAATATTTTTCTCCAAAATTCATGGAAATATTTGAAAAGATCATAATTCTATATTAAACCCTTATAAAATACTTTCTTCTACATATGGATGTATTTTCCATCTTGAGAATGCACATGAAAACAATAACTGTTTTTAATTCAATAAAATATCCACTTAGTTCTAGAATATTTATACTATATCTTAGATAACATAATAATGACTTAATGTCTTGTAATTGTTTCTTTAATTTATCATCTCCCCAAGAATATTAAAATCTCCTGGAAGACAATAAAGTACTGAAATGATTTATTCTTACTCCTTCTATTATTAAACATAAAATAGGCATGAAAAAATTTTTGGCTGGTTAAACAATTGGAAATTAATTTGAATATAATCCATTCAATGCAAATAACTATACATCCTTATACAAAATATGACTAATTATTCCTTAAGCCAAGTCAATAAACAATTCCTCCAAGAAATCAAAATTTGTTATATATTAAGCAATTCTGTCTTGTTTCTTTGTAAAATTGCTGATGACTACCCATGACTTTGATCATTAAAAGTCATATATATACACATATATATGTATATCCATTTATTTGGTATGCACTGTCAGATGCTTTAGCACATGTTTTCTTTATTTTTTTCTTAAAGCATTTTTTAAAAGCATCATTGTCTTCACATTATTGATGAGAAAGTATAATTAGAGAAGGCTTAGAGAAGTATAATTAATTCTTTAACATCTTACTGGCAGGAAAAATCAGAGCTGATATTTAAATGCAAATCTTTAGAATCTAAATGCAATTAACTTTCCAAAAGTTACAAATAGATGGCTCATTACTGACATATTTTCTGTCCGTTACTACTGGTGTATATTAAGCAGGTATGTAACGTACTAGTGCACATTGTAGAAGATAGAGAGGAACTAGATTTATCATAATGATCATTACATAATGTGTAAAAATTCTGAATCACTATGATGTACACCTGAAACTAATATGATATTTTATGTCAACCGATTATATACTTGTATTAAAAAACAAACAGTAACCTCTAAGCATAGGTCAACACCTCTAAATGGATATACACTAATGCACATATCAGTATGGGACTGGTTTTCTTGACTTGACATTATGTATATGCACCTAATAAAAGAGAGTTGCTTTTGGCCCCTTCTAAAGTGGCTTCTACTTGGGACAGAAAAGTAGTTATTATTTTTGTGCCAGGAAGGGTCAAATAATCTTAATTCATCATCTTTGCATTTACTTTTAATGGTTTTCCTCTCTTGCACTATAGATGAGCAACATTTATATTTAGTGCTTAGCAATATAAAAATATGTCATAGTCTAAGTTCAACTTTGTACTATTTAGGTTATTTAATATTTGTTGTTAGGCATATGGTAGGTATTCAAATATTTACTTTACTGAAGAAAGACTGTGTCATTATTTTCTTTGGAATTAAGACCACTAAGTTAGTTGATGGGCTCCATCCAAACCACTGGGAATTATAATGCTAATTTCATATGAATTCCATCTAGGCTGTTCAAGTATATGTTTCAGTTTTTTGGCACCTCCAACTTTTTGTACCTCCAGGAATTAGGAAAATCAAGTTGAACACTCAGTTTAATATATTCAATCCATAAGTAGCCTCTACAATAAATGCCAAATCCTAAAAATTCATAAAACCCTCCAAACAAAACAAGATTTATGACACAATCTTGTGTTACTTATTACAAATTACAGTGGAAAATTCTCTCTGCTGGGTTTGCTCTTTTCATGACCATAAGGGCTACTAACATAGGGATGCATCTTTTTGGTTAGGCTTGTAGTCTTTGATTCATCGTCTTCAATTTTGAGAAAGCAAGCCCCAAGAAGGGGTCTGGTTTACATCACTGGAATAAGACAATGGCTCTAATCTGCAATCTTCTGTTTTGTTACAACTCTTTGAAGACCAATTTCAATTTTAACTTGTCTGCTTTCTCTTCTCTTTCAGTACAAAGCCAGTTTGATTATGGGAGGAGTGGAGGTAATGGTGGCGGAGGTGGCGGTGGTAGCGATGGCGTGTGTGTGTGTGTGTGTGTGTGTGTGTGTGTGTGTGTAGGAGGTACGGTGGCTGGGGAGAATGGAAGGCAGCATACAAGGGCTGTATTGTCAATCTGCTTATAAACCTAACAGATTTTTTAGCTGAAATTTCGCCAATGTTAATTGTACATGCAGAATTCACACTGGGAAAATCTCCTTGGGAAAAAAAAAAAAAAAGACGAAGTGTCCAGTNGCACAGCCGGCCTGTTATGTAAGATGTTTATTTTCATCCAATTCAACCCACCATAGGCAGAACAGAAAATAGGCCAGCGCTTCTGACCGGTGACATCACCTCATCATCAGGAGAAAGCAGGAAAGGCTGATCACCATATTGTTAGCAAAGAGGAGAATTTTCTTCCACAATTGTTTCTCTTGTGGAAACCTTTATTTCTAGAGATAGTGATCTCATCTCCCTTTGATGTTTATTTCTTCAGAGTCTGTAATAACAGTGAAGCTACCTGAATTTCGGTTCTTATACAATGCACATCAACACTTATTTTGGTGCTTTTTCTCCGGATTTCCAAACTTTAAAAGATTGGATCATTTTTAGCAGAACATTGACAATGCTGAAGAGATTGTGGGGTGAAGAAGGATAATCATCTTGATATTTCATTTTATGTACTACTTTATGTAGTGCTGGATGATTTGCTTTGCAGAATGCTTCCTTTACTTAGGCTGCTTTGCTTGTGTCTTTAAGTAAATGAGCATCGTATTTGTTTCATGAATACGAAGAACTCATTGCACATTTTTTAAAAAAGCGTTTTGAGCGGCTCATCATCTCTTTTAGAATATACATACTGTTGCAACTGATAAAGAGTGAGGTAGGTGAAACTGTGTGTGAGCATCATTATTTTCTATTCAGAATTAAAGGGAAACTAAAAACATGATCCTTTGTATTTGAGAGGTTGATTCAGCTATACTTAGAAAGTATGTCACAGTGAAACTACCCACTCTGGTCTTGCTTATGGCAGTTTTTGCAAAATGTCTTTTCTCTGTTAAGGGGCAATCTTCAAGATCATTCTATTTCATCCACCTGTTAACACTATTTGCCTATTCTTGTTCCATTCTCCCTCTAGAGGAGATTAATGAGTATTACAATTCAAACTTAAAAATTGAATCTACTGGCAAGGTCTAACTTAAATACAATCATAAGAATAATTCCTTGACTTCATATATATGCACCTTAATTTGGTCGTACGGTCCCAGAAGCCATTACCTTAAGTAGCTATAATTTTTCAACGTCTTTTTCTTTAAGCTGGAGTGTCAGGATGCTAAGGAGTTGTTTTTTATTATTGTTATTGTTATTGTTATAAACCAGAATCTTCCTGCTAGGGAATAATTGTATTAGAAAAAGCGGATATACCAAGAAGGTTAGAATGTCATTGTCTAATGCAATGAATGAGTTGTGTGCACAACAGCCTGATTCTCGTGTTCTGGAATTCACATTACATCTATTATGTGGCCTTGGAGAAACTAGATGTGATTTAATGCTATATAAATTGGCAGTAGAGATAAATAAGTGGCCAAGTTACCTGCTGATTCTACAGTCAAATATTAGGGATAGCACAAAAATATCCATAAACATTTAGCCTGAAAAAGAGTATAGAAAAGGGCTCTCTTTGTTTCTAGAGACAAGAATGGCTTGGTTTGGGGAAGCCTGTTTTCTCTATCCATAAAATGAAAATGATTATATCTACTCCAGTAGTGTGGGATCAAATACATACATTTTGTACACATTGGTACATATAAATACAGTACCTCGTATGTGACTGACTTAGAGTATTTTCTCTTCCAATATTTTGTAATAAAAATTCTCTGTGGGCGCCTGGGCAGCTCAGTTGGTTAAGCGTCCGATTTTAGCTCAGGTCGTCATCTCACAGCTCATGAGTTTGAGCCCAGCAAAGGGCTCTGTGCTGACAGCTAAGAGCCTAGAGCCTGCTTCAGTTCCTGTGTCTCCCTCTCTCTCTGGCCCTCACCTAGTTACACTCTCACTCTCAGACATAAGTAAGCATTAAAATTTTTTTAATTATAAAATAAATAAAAATTAAAAAAAATAAATTCTCTGGCTCGGCCTGAAAAACAAAAACATAAACATTTATTAAAGTTTAGAGGAGAGTCTCCCCATTTTTGATATACCCTCTTCTATGACCTTCCTTTAAATTTCAGAGTAAAGGCATGATTTTGTCTTCAAAATGTGATGCTATACTCCTGCAGAAATTCCAGTCAAGGGAGGGCAGTCTGGAGAGACAGAAATCTGTGATGTCTGTGTCTCAGGATGAGCCGTGTTTGCAGTGGGTTGTGGAAGGAAAAGAAGGGACAGGTACTTCTTTATGCTTTGACCCAGAAAGAAGTTCAGCAGAGACAGTTTAAAAAAGCAAGATACAGTAGAGTATGATTATGTATATTATATTTGCATTTCAAAAGCCCAGAAAATGATTCATGAATCCGTTTGCAGGAAGGTGGGATTATGCAAAATTTCGGGACCTTTTCCTTTCTCTGTAATGTTTGCATGAAAATATTTCAATACATGGTACACATGTAAAATTTCATAAGGAGAAAAGAAAGTTTTTCTCCCATTTCTGAACTCCGTTCGGTAACTTGGTCTTCCTCCCCAAAACAACCACTGTTAACAGTTTATCATCCTAAGATATTTTTAATGCATGATACATACATAAGCATATATATGCACACACTTATGTATATAATTAATTCTTGTTATTCATAGCAGTTGTGTTCCAAAGAGTCTCTGTGAACATAGCAACTCCCACATCATTACTCCTAGGTGGATTACAGAGTTAAGTCCCTGTGAGCCTCTGGTCACAACATCGTCACAAACTAATCAATATATAACTTTGTCTTATAAGTGTTTCTGGTTAAAGGTAGCTTATTTATGAATCACTAACGTCTATCTAACAGCCAACGGTATTATAACTCATGCCTGAGCAAAGCTTGTCTAACACATATTTTCATTGGGGCACATCAAAACCTTCTTGTGCTTCGGAATGCTAGATAGCACCTCAGCGCTAACCTTGAGGCCGTTTTAAACAGCAAGGTCACCAACAAAAAGCACACAAATGAAAAAAAATGGGCAATGGGTAGACTGTAATAAGGACCCTTATTCACCGTATAGGAACAAAAACAGGAAGGCGGAGTGCCACGTTGTTTGACCTAGGAAGTTTTGTGAATATTGATTTTGAGGTTATAAATAAATTTTAGCAAGTAGGCAAACTCATGAATAATGAGGATTGACTGTGTGTGTGTGTGTGTGTGTGTGTGCATAAGCATATGTGTGTATATATATATACACACACACACATATATACACATAAGTATATATATATATACATAAGTATATATATACATCTTCTTTGTTACACATTAGCAATATACTATATGCACTATTCTGAACATTGCTTTACAGTATTTCTTAGTGTTTAATAATACAGACTATGAAGTTAGATGGCTTTCTTTAGCTCTGTGACCTTGAGCAGATTACCCAACCTTTATGTATTCCTCATCTTAGCTCTGATACAGGGATTATAAGAGTACCTCCTCGAGGGGATTGTTGTGAGGATCAAATACGTTAATGTACAAAAAGCACTTAGGACATACCCATTGTCATTTAAGAGTATACGTCAGGGGTTATTCCTTATTGGCCCAGATAGCATGTCCTCATTCTTTTCAAAAACACAACAGTATTACATGGTATGACTACCTCATCATTTTTTAACCTCCTGCCCACAGAGTACATTTAGATAAGTTTCTCTTTTGCCTCAGTAAGAATCTTGGAACACACACATCTCCATTTCCAATGTGGAGAGCTATCTCGAGGCAAGAGTTGTGCATTTTTAATTTTGATGTCTATTACCACATTTCTCTCTAGGATTTGTTACAATATTCATGTATAATCAGGAAGAAAAGGCTGTTTGCTTTCAATAAAGAGAGAAAAAAGAATGACTCTTAGTTTTTACCTTTAAAAAGGTTTAGTTGACTAAGTGATTCCTTAATTATTTGCCATGACAATGTAAATAAGAAGAATAAGAACATTTTGTGCTGCCCTGTGGTTTTGATTTACAAAGCATCAGAAGGATTGCACATATTTTGCAGACTTTGTGAGAATTCTCTCTAAGCCCACCACTACAGAATACTGTATCGGCCCAGTAAGATTTTACCTTTTCAGTTAAGCCAAAGTAAAACTATCATTTCCTTACTTGGTGGCCCTCTTTACGTTTGTCAGCCTCCAGTGAAGTCTCTTACGTTTTACATTATTTGGGAGAATAAGTAGGAAGAGCAGGGTAATTGATACGCATTGTGCTTTATGGACACTAGTGTTACGAGCAGAAACTCAATGGAAAAAAATCTTGTTTATAAGGATCTTTTTCACAGCAGAGAGCATTTCACAAAGAGCTTTCACACATAAGCATAAGAGCTTTCACAAAAATGATTCTGGCTTCTTCAACATTTCCACCTTACTGCTGCCTGCCTTCCCCCCAAATCACTGCAAGACAGGTGTGATTGAAGTTTTGCTTCCTTTTACAACTGAACTGTGTTTTAAGAGCATATTATGTTTCACTTCTTTTATTATTATTTTTTTCTTTAGGAACCTTCATCAGTCTCTTTACAAGCAACCACAAAGATATCTGGAATTCTGATTATAGGCTGTGGAGACAATAACCACAAGGAACTGAGCTGAGGCACATTTTCAACAAGGGGAGGATGTCATTGGAAGCTCTCTATGGGAGTGGGAAAAGGTTCCAGAAAATAGTCTGAGTCACTCTTATTAGGAGAGTCAGGGAAGAGAGCAGCTGTGTGAAATTAGTACCAGTATCTTCCTATCCTTCATTTTAAACTTTTCAACAGATCTTTTTCTGGTCAATTCTTCCTGAGAAGGGCAACCTAATCAGACATAATCTTTGCTTTTAGAAGTTACCATGGTGACTGGTCAAGACAGACTGCCTTCTCTCTGCCTCATACAGTTTGTATGGTGCTAAATAAGTCTTGTACACCATCTGAGTTTTTCTTTGAGTGATGAAACAAATAGGGAGCATTGAAATTTTTCACAGCAATCAGAAATGATATTTCCCCATATTGATTTTTTCCTTTCTTTTTTGTCCTTTCTTATCCATGCCATCTCCCTTTGAAGTATACATCAAGGCACGACCCTTATTACAGAAAGCAAAAATACAGTGAATCTTTAAAAAAAATGGACCAGGATAGTGAAAGATTTACCTACCACGTACGTTCTGTTAAAGTGAAAGACAATTTCACTCCCCCAGGCTGACTGACAGAGACTTGCACAGACACTCAGAAGCGCCGCTGTGGTTAAATGAATCTAAGAACAGCCCCTAACTGGTGGGGGGCGAGATAGGAAGAAACATTGCATACTAACTTAAACAAAATTTTAAATGGACTTTTTATTTTTCAGGGCAGTTTTAGGTTCACAGCAAAAATTAGTACCAAGTACAGAGATTTCCTATACATCCCCTCACTCCATGCATCCAGAACCTCTTTCACTGTCAACACCCCCCACTGGAGTGGTATCTTTTTTACAAATGAGGACCCTACACTGATATCATTAACACCCAAAGTACATGGATTGTATCCTCTTCACTCAAAGTGTTGTACATTCTGTAGATTTTGACCAATGTATAATGTCAAATATCCATAATTATGGTCTCTTCACTGCTCTAAAAACTCCTTTGTACTCTGTCTATTCATCTCTCCCCACCCTCCACCCCCACCCCCTCACGAACCC
>NW_027531504.1:9291665-9302737 GCF_008692635.1 Crocuta crocuta
CCCTGATCTTTTTACTATCTCCCTAATTTTGCCTTTTCCAGTTTTGTCATATTGTTGGAATCATACCCTGGGTAGCCTTTCCAGTTTGGCTTTTTTCACTTAGTAATATGCTTTTAAGGGTTTAGCAATTTTTTTTAAGACAGAGAAATCCCATTTTCTTATTCCGCTTTATTGACCACTTCATTTTCCTAAAGCTTCTGATTCTTCGAGGCTTATGAACAAAGTTGAGCTAGCCAGAAAATGCCAAGCACAAAGGGTTTCCGAATTTGAAATCAGTCTCCAAAGTGGAAAAAAAGAGAGCTAAAGGAAACATTAAACAAGACAGAGAGAAACAAAGAAGTACCACCAGTGTTTTGACCACCACCACCACCACCAAAAGTCAAACAGGCAAGAGAATGGCTGACCTGAAGGCATAAGTTTTAGAAAAGTAGGTAGTGACAGAGAAGAGCTCTACCAGTGAGGTGAGCAAGGATGTATGAGAAGAGTTCCTTAGTGGAGGGGAGAAAACTGGCTTTAAGTTCTGGCCCCTCCAAGGCACGCACATGCCCTTGTCCGGGTGTTGAAGAAGCAGTGAGCTATTCTCTTCACTCCTCCCCACCCCCAAAAGGCCAGATTGCTGAGGAAATGTCCAGAGAGTTGTTAACGCTCTGTTTACTGGTAGACTGTGAGTCAGCGCTAGGTCTGAAGTTTTCTCCAATCCCCTGATTAAAATTAATCGCCTTCTCAGGGCTCCCAAAGCTCTTTGTTTATGACTCATGTGGGCAGATTAATCATTTTAGGTTTTGCATTACTGTTATTTATGTTCTAGTTTTCCTTCTTCACTAGACTGCAAATTCCTCTAGGACAGGAATTTCATTTTTCTTCAACTTTTCGTTATGCACAGCGCCTTACACACAGCAAATGTTCAGTAAACATTGGTTAAATAAAACCAAGTTAGAGTCTATAGGTACATGATATGATTTTCCCCCTCCCCTAACAAAATGATATATATGGATGGCAAAGTCTGTTTGCCAGTGTTCCTGCTGCCTAAGAGAAAGGATGGCTATGATATATAAAAACATGGTGGGTAAACATTTGGAGATATTATCTTTTTCTTTTCCTATAACTCCCCTCAAGTCTTTCTGGGTTTTGGTTTCTAAAATGTCTAAACATTTGGAACGAGGAATTTGAAGGGATAGACAGATTATCTCGAAATAAACCAGCACACAAAAAACAATCCCTTACTGTATATCCTTATAAAAAGACCTCTGAGTTGGGGTGGGGGAGAAATGGCAAGCTAAATAGAGAGGTCTATGTGTCCCAAAAGCAGAGGAAAACTGTACACCACAGTGCTGCCGGGAAGGCCACAAGACCCAAGAAAGAAATAGTTGTGGGGCACATAAGGCAGATGGCCCCATATGCAGTCTGAAAAAAAAAAAAAAGAAAAAGAAAAAATCCCATGCCAGAATCATGGCTCAGAACAGCAGAGAATCCCTGGATCTGAAGGGAACCAGGCAGATGGGGATAATGGATATTCCAGTGAAATCAATGTGGACAAATCACTGAGAAGCAGATTGCTTCCCTCTCCCCCACCAGCATCCTCTACCCTTCCAAATACCATGCCTGGGTAATACCCTGGAACAAAAGCTGTAGTATGACCACAAGGTAAGAAATCCTAAAAGTTTTAAAGGTTAAGGTCAGTATAATGGGGGCTCTATGTAGGAAACTAAGTTGAATTGTAGAAAATAAACCAAATTTAGTTACTCAGACAATCGTATTTATACACTCAGATTCATACTTGTTTCAGAAATTTGAGGGCAGGGAAGAGCCTCCACACTCTTGAATCTCAATACCTATAAGCAGATAGAAAGGATGAGGATCTGTTGAGTCAACAATTTACTTTGAAATGAAAAGAGAAAAATAATTGAACAAGATTTCCTAATGTTCCAATTTCTCAATTGGAAGTTCTAAAGTCAAAAGAGTTTAGCCCTAAATTATGTACTTAGATTCTCAGTCTCCAAAAATGTCTGCATTTGGAATTAGTTGAAATTTTATAACATAAATAAAAATAAATTTTGAATACTACTGTGTATTCATGCTTATTCATGAGAGTTAGTATTTTGTAGGAAACAATTTCCAGTTCAATGAAAGGGCTGAGGCCATTTATCATAAAAGCCTGAGGGATACAGAGGCAGCTAGGACACTGTTTTGTGAAGAAGTCGATGCATTGAATGACCAGGCAACAGGATAAGAATATAAGCAACTCGATTTGAGTTTAAGTTTTGGGTCCCACCTCTTGAAGACTCAGGAGATTCATAAAATGTATATAGTAATTACAAATTCTCTTCATTCTTTCATGCCCTAGCTATCTTACATATATTTGTTGATAGAAAACCTACTTCCTAACTTTTATTTCACTGTTTCATAGAGTGTGATCAACATTCATGGTCCCCATGTATACAAACACACACACATACATACACACAGATATATATATATAGATATAGATAGATAGATACATGTTCAATCAGAGAAAGAAGTACTCTTTTGCCTCTGAGAGCCTTATTTCTATGCTTTTTCTGATCTTAACTCCAATCGAAATGTTTTATCTTGCTAAATGAGGCTATTCCTTATTCCTTTTCCTGCCTTGTTTCCAAAGCCAGCCAGCCATCTTTGTTTACTATGCGCAGCAATTGTGGTGAGTAACTTGCATTCCTTAATCATGCCATGGAATTCCCAGCTTTTCATATGCATCTTGCTTTGTCTGGAGTTCCCTACAACTCATAAAGGCTAACTAAATCATCTCCTGTATGCATGCATCCCTTTTTCATTTCCCATTCCACAGGCAGAATTGTCCACTTTCTCTGTGTGCCCCACTGTACCACCCACATTATTTACTCATTCATTCATTGAAAACTTATTAGATAATATCAATTATTTGTCAGACACCGTGTTAGGTGCTGTCAAACTGAGGGAGGATGTTCATAGTCTCAGTGATCTGAGAGCATGCTAATTATAACCATAATTCAGATATGAACTTTATTCCTTACTGTCCATTTCACTCTATTTTATTAAGGATCATTGAGACTGATACTGCTTTATTTATTCATTATTGGGTCCTCAGCACCATCCATGGGGGTTTAGACCTAGTAGGCATTAAATAGATGTGCTGAATTCAAATTTTCCTCTTGCCATAAATGATGAAGTGGAATCCCTTGAGAATACTTTTAAGCTACATTTCTTTTTTTTTTTTTTTGAAGACACATATGGGAAACGTTTTTATNCTACATTTCTAAATTAAAAAATAAAAATTTTAAATTAAAAAGTGTGTACTTGTAAAATTTAAGCAACACAGAGATTAAAATAAAAAAAAAAAACCTCAATGAGTTCTTCACCATCCTTAATGTCCCCGGGTTAGCCAAAGTTAACAATATGTTCTTCTCTTTCCTCTATCCCTCATTTAAAGCCATATAAACATATATAGGGATTTCACTTACATATTTTATAAAAATGCAGCATATATTTTCATGAGGGATATCTAACTGCAATTTCCTTATAATTTCTTTCAGAAAAATTTTAACTATGAATTCAATTCCTTTAATAGATACAGGGCTATTCAGGTTATCCTTTTCTTGAATGAATTTTGGTATTTGTGTCTTAAAAACTTTGCCCATTTCACTTTGGTATTGAATTTATTAGCATAAAATTGTTCTTTATGTTTTCAGATACCCCTGTATGCTGTGTAAAATTTAATTATGTTCCTCAAGAATTTTTTTTAAAAAGTTGACATACAATCTAACCATTCCACTTCTGGGTGTTTATCCAAATGAGCTGAAAGTGAGATCTTGAGGAGATATTTGTACACCCATGTTTATAGCACCATTGTTCATAAGAGCTAAAACATGGAAGCAACCCTGTGAATCAGTGAATTAACAGATAAACAAAGTGTGGCATATACAAACAACAGTATATTGTTCAGCCTTAAAAAGGGAGATTCCACAATATGCTACAACATGAATGAACCTTGAGGACATTATCCTAACTGAAAGAAGCCAGTCGTGGAAAAACAGATACCGTATGATTCCACTTGTGGGAGGTACTCAGACTAGTCAAAACCATAAAGACGGAAAATAAAATAGTAGTCACCAGGAGCTGGGGGTTGGGGGGCTTGGACATTGTTTAATGAGGACAGAGTTCATCTTAAATGAAAAGAGTTACAGCAATGGATGGTGGTGATGGTTTACAACAATGTGAATGTACTTAATGTTACTGAACAATCACTTAAAAACGGTTAATGATAAATTTTAATTATGTGTATTTTACTACCATAAAAACTTTCTTAAAAAATGGTCAACACCTGGGATCCAAGAACTGTCTTTATTTTTAACTTTTGTATCCACAGAATAGAAAAATGTCTAAAACCGTGTAGCATCTTGGAAAGTATCTCTAGAAACCAATAGTCAACTTCACTAATACCAGTAGACACATTCTCTGTAAAAAGCTGTATCTGGGCATCAGGTGACTCAGTGTGTTAAGTGTCTGATATCAGCTCAGGTCATGATATCATACCTGGTGGGTTCCTGTCCTCCAGGTGGCTGATAGCTCAAGCCTGGAACCTGCTTCAGATTCTGTATCTCCCTCTCTCTCTAACCCTCCCCTACTCATGCTCTCTCTTTCTCTCAAAAATAAACATTAAAAAAAATTCTAAGGGGCACCTGCATGACTCACCTGGGTTGCTCAGTCAGTTAAGCTTCCAACTTGGATTTCGGCTCAGGTCATGATCTCATGGCTCATGTATTCAAGCCACGCATCAGGCTCTGTGCTGACAGCTTGGAGCCTGGAGCCTGTTTTGGATTTTGTGTCTCCCTCTCTCTCTCTGCATTTCCCATATTCTCTCTTTCTCTCTCAAAACTAAAGAAGTGTTGAAAATAAATAAATAAATAACATATTAAGCCCTAAATCAGAAGAAGTGGGGGTGGAGAGACAGCAGTAGAAATGAGCTGAACAAGAGATGCTCATAGCAATGTGCTCTTTCAGGTGACAGGTTTATATTTGTAATTTATTCTTATTGGTATGGGAGATCATATTTGTTAACTAGGGATAAATACTATTCTTCCTTAGCAAGTTAATCCAACAGTAACACCAACAAATATACACCACAACAAAGACTGAAATACCAGAAAGTATCTGGTGGTTGGAGACCTCAAGCAGCACCCATGTGGTGATAGGAGCATTCTCATAGTGGCTGGTGGCTCCGGAGGGCAAGCGGGGAGAATGTCCCCACCTTGTTGATAGGGAAACACCGAACTGGTTAGGCTTCCTTTAAGGAGGAGTATACAGAAAAAAATGAAAATCTAATACATAAAAAAGACTAAAAATATAACACACAGTAATGCAGAAGAAGGTAGCTATGCATATGCACATATATGCATAGACATAAATATGTGTGTATTATGTTTACATGTGTTGATATTATATATATATATATATATATAATGATATAGATACAGATATTTGCTATGGGGAAAAAGCCATTTAAAAAATGCTAGTTACTCTTTAAGAGCTGTTATTCAACAGAGTTCTAAATATTTAATGCATATTCCCTTTTATAATTCACATTGTAAATTATAAGAGTATTCCCATTTTACAGATGAAGAAACACACAAGGCAGTAGTAACACGCTCATATGGCTTTGTAAATGGCAGAGCCAAGGTTAAAATTCAGGGAACCTGACTCCAGGGCCTGAACTCTTAGCAGACTTAAAAACAATTGCCATATGCTTTCAATAAAATGCTAAGATGATAGATTATAATAAAAGAGACAAAGTGAGATAATAGGAAAAGTCAATTTAAAAAAAGGGGTTCGTTGAAAAAACTGGCAGATTCTAGTAAGAAAAACTTAAAATTTTATAAGGTAAGGAAATGTTAGAAGGATATTTTATTTTTTATTTTAAAATGTTTATTTATTTTGACAGAGAAAGAGAGAGCATGAGCGGTAGGAGCAGAGAGAGAAGGAGAGAGAATCTCAAGCAGGCTCCATGCTTAGTGTGGAGTTGGACATGGGACTCAATCCTGTGACTGTGAGATCATGACCTGAGCCAAAACCAAGAGTCAGTTACTTAACTGTGAGCCACCTGGAACTTCATAAGGACATTTTAAAGCAGAAGCATTCAAACAGGCATTAGAAACAATAAATGATAGAATCAAATTATCAAAAATATCAAATCAATGATATGGAGGAAAAACAAGATTTGAAAGTTTTCTCTTTCATTAACCATGAAGCCTGGAGAATGAAAACTACAGATACAACACACACAGGTGCGACACTCATGTCCAGACCCACTGAAATGAATGCTTATAACCAGAGCTGGCACCTATCCCTGGAAATTTCAGCTCCTAGGTATAAAATTTCAGAGATCCTCTGAGCATTTTGCAAAATAAGTTAGTTAGTAAACACATATTTTTCAACAAAGCAATTTAAAGTTGTGGACAGAGTTTAAAATGGGAACCTGAACATAACAGTTTGTGTCTACATAAGTGAAGGAATCATTTTTTTATATATGAAATTTCTATAAATGAAGTATGTGTGGATCACTGTTTTAAAACATTTTTAGTGTATTATCTCACTAAGTCACACAATACTTTCCATTTATGGACAAGGGCATGAGAGCTACATAATGTGTCAAAGATTATAGTTCATGGGACACCTGGGTGGCTCAGTTGGTTAAGCATCTGGCTCTTGGTTTTGGCTCAGGTCATGATCTCATGTTTCAGGAGTCAAGCCCTGCATCGGATTCCATGCTAACAATGAGGAATCTGCTTGGGATTCTCTCTCTCTTTCTCTCTCTCTCTCTCTCTCTCTCTCTCTCTCACTCTGCTCCTTCCCAGATGCCTCTCTCTCTCTCTCTCTCTCAAATAAATAGTTGTTAAGTGCTAAAGTAAGGATTCAAAAATATGAGGTAGTATGACTGTACAGTCTGCCTTCTAAATGCTAGATAAAGATCAGTATCTTCATTATAGTTCTATTTGACAAATAGTAACAATACTACGTTTTGGAGAACTAATGCTATTACTACTTTTTAAATAAGGAAGCTGAGGCCCAGAGAAATTTAAATGACTTTCCTGAGGTTCATATCTACTGAAGGTAGAGGACTCAAGCCTAGGTTTTCTGATAGCCCAAATATCACCCTGTCCTTTCTTTTTTATTTTTTTTACATTTATTTATTTTTGAGAGTGAGACAGAGCACAAGTGGGGAAGGGGCAGAGAGATGGAGACACAGAATCTGAAGCAGGCTCCAGGCTCGATCAGACATTCAACACAGAGCCCAATGTGGGGCTCGAACCCATGAACTGTGAGGTCATGACCTGAACTGAAGTCGATCACTTAACCTACTGAACCACCTAGGCGCCCTAACCCTGTCCTTTATGCCACCAGTGTCTTTTGTCATAATTCATCCAGAACTTCCTTAGCAGCCTAAATATGATCAACAGACCATCTTAGGAAGAGTATTCAAATTGGTTGCAGGAGAGTATTGAGTTGATAATGATCTGATTGCTACAATTGCCCTGCCACAAATTCACCTCATTATACTGCCACAAAACAGTTTTAGAACTTCAAATTTGGGACCATGAACAGGAAATTGTACTTCGGGAACTCAAGAGTAGTCCTTTGTGTTAACTCCCTACATTTGAACCATCTGGGGAGATGGTTTCCACCAGGATCCAGACTGACACCAATGTCAATGTCAGTCATTGAGAACTTATGTTGATTATGTCCAGTAGTACGAGGACAGATACTGCATTTCAATGTGATGCCTCCAGTCACTGGAGTTCAGAGTAATTTGTAAGCCTCAAAGGAAGGAAGGAAGGAAGGAAGGAAGGAAGGAAGGAAGGAAGGAAGGAAGGAAGGAAGGAAGGGAAAGAGAAAGGGAGAGAGGAAGGAAGGGTAAGGAAAGGGAGATCATAGGAAGAGAACCAGTTTTCCTACCCTGATCTGACCACTGGCATACTGGAGGATTTAAAACATTTCTGCATACCCTTCCTCCAAAGGGAAAGCACACACACGCAAGGGAGGTTTTAAACAGAAGCAGCTGACTGTTCCCTTTAGTCCATCCCTGTAGGAACCCCTTCTTATTCCAAAAGAACTCTCGTATTTTTCAGTTCAACATTTTTTTTTCAGTTCTGTTTGAGAATTTAAAATGCTAGGCTTGTTTCTCCATCAACTATTTTATACACATAATAACCCAGTCTGGGGTCCGTGTGGGTCGGCCAACATTGGCACACCCTCCGTCTACTGAGGCTCTCCTGTGGCCTCCAGTCCTCACTCTGCTTCAAGCCTGCTTTGTGTTGGCTGCTGAACATACAGACTTGTATGTTATTAATTCCACAGCTTATTTTGAAATTTGCCCCTGAGACCATCTCTTCAACTGCCCTTCGGTCCGAGACACAAAGCTTTTAGTCTCTAGTATTTCTCTATCAAATGGTTTATATTATCATTATTTTTCCACTTTCTTTCCAGGATAATATAATCTATTTGAGTTTTTATTGGACTTATGTGGCCAAAAGATACTGGGCCAGAGTAATGAAATGAAGCAAATGAAACATTTATTGATGGCAATATGTCATTGGGTGAAGGGAAGCATTTTAGAAGTAAAGACTTCCCCCCCCCACGTAACACATTGCCATCTGTTCCCATTGCACACAAATCAGTACTGAGGGAGCAACATGAAAGGGAAAATTGGGTCAACATTTACATTTCAAGTCAGGTTGGATTTTGCTTTGTCAGTTTCTTTGGACTGGAAATCTAAAGGTTAAGAGATGATTGCAGGCATGGGGTAAGCAAGACGAGAAATGGATCCTTCCGGGTAGCCCCATGAAATGATGAGACTCAAATAAAGGCAAAGGAAATTAATGGAAGAAGCAGGGTTTTGTGAGAGCTAAGTCTGCCCTTAAATTTATGAGACCAAAAGGATCAGAAAATTCACTTTGACTTGTCATTGTTAAATCTCTGTGTTCACACCTTATTTTCTAACGAACTGTACTTGGTCTACACATGTGCTCTAGGTTACATGGAGACCTGCAAGGTTATTCATCTGACTAGTGGCCTACAAAAACCCAGCACTTAAAAAGATTAATCTTAAAGCACACTTAATGAATAAAAACCATAATCTCTACATTCCCTTACTATAGGAATGAGTACAATTTTGCAAAACCATAAAGAGATGGAATTGTGGGGTTTGTGGTCTAGGGAAATCAACAAAAGTGGGAAACTTTATTCATCCTATAAGAATATCTTGGAGGATTCTGAGCCAGGACATGTTCTTCCTGTTCTCAACCGTGTGTGTGTGTGTGTGTGTGTGTGTGTGTGTGTATAGCACATTCTTGTGTATGTGTGTTTTGGCAATGGCGCTAAGATAGAATCTCTTTCCTTATTGGGTACTCATTCATAGTTGGCCTAATGGACCTACACATTATCAAAAATCTCCTTCCTTAATTCTGTAAGCTTTACTTTTACATGTTAAAAATGATTTGGTGGGGCACCTGGGTGGCTCAGTCCGTTAAGCATCTAAATTCGGCTCAGGTCATGATCTCACAGTCTGTGGGTTTGAGCCCCTTGTCGGGCTTGTGCTGACAGCTCAGAGTCTGGAGACTGCTTCGGATTCTGTGTTTCCCTCTCTTTCTGCCCCTTTCCTGCTCACAGTCTTTCTCTTTGTCTCTCAAAAATAAAATAAAGACATAAAAATTTTAAAAAGTGATTCGGTATTGATAATCTACTTTCTTATTTTGGTTTTAGAATCTTCTTCTCCATTACCAAAACCCATTTAAATGTGTTGCTTAACACTTACATGATGATGTTTGTGCTGGATTTAGGGAAATAGGCAATATACGATTCATTTATACCATTCATATCCCTGCTAAAATTCTTTAATATCTTCTCATGGCTTTTGCGTTAAATGCAAAGTCTTTATCTTACTGTAAAAGATCTTCACAGCCAGTTCTCTTAAAACTTCCCCTATTTTAAGATTTTCATCCTAATTTGCTACCTTCAGTTGTTGAGCATTGTATTCTAAAAATGTCATTTAGGGAAATTTTTAAAAATAAGGTTGTATTTTCACTGATATACTTGTCCACTTTTTTCCTAAATATTACTTAGAGGTATTAAAATCTTCAATTATAACGATTTTTTAAAACTCTTCTGTTACTTCTCTCAATTTTTGCTTCATATACTTTGCTGCTCTTTTATTAAGACCTACACATTGAGGATTTTTGTGACTTCTTGATAAACTGACCCTTTCATTGTTATGAAATCTCTCTTTTTATCTCTGGCAATATTCCTTATCATATTTTTTGTCTGATATTAGTTTAGCTACACTAGCTTTCTTGTGCTTATGGTTGCATTATCTTAATTTCCCCCTATTTACATGTTATATTTCAAATGTGTTTCTAGTAAACAGCTTGTAGTTGGGTTTGCTTTTTATCCAATTTGGATTAAAAAATGGAGTATTTACAGCGATCAAAAGGAATTAAATCTTACCATATGCAGCAATGTGGATGGAACTAGAGTGTTTTATGCTAAGTGAAATAAGTCAGTGAGAGAAAGACAAATACATGATTTCACTCATGTATGGAATTTAAGAAACAAAACAGATGAACATAGGGGAAGGGAAGCAAAAATAAGATAAAAACACAGAGGCAAACAAAACATAGAGACTATTAAATACAGAGAACAAACTGAGGATTTAGGGCAGGGTGCTGGGTGGGGGGGATGGGCTAAATGGGTGATGGGCATTAAGGAGGACACTTGTTGGGATGAGCAGTGGGTGTTATGTGTAAGTGATGAATCACTAAATTCTACTCCTGAACTCATTATTACACTCTATGTTAACTAACTTGCATTTAAATTTAAAAAAAGAAAAAAAAATGGAGTCTTTAATCCAGTTACTTTATTTCATATATATTATATATTGTTTTTTATCTTTTATTTTGAAATATTTTTATTTAGATTTACAAAAAAAAATTACCAAAGTTACAGCAGTATCGCAGAGAATTCACATATACTTCATAGTCTTATTCCTCTAATGATAAATTACACAA
>NW_027531504.1:9302750-9359547 GCF_008692635.1 Crocuta crocuta
GTGCAATTATCAAAGCCAAGAAATCAACATTTGGTAGAAAATTATTAATTAAACATGAGCCTTCCTTGAATTACATCAGTTTTTTTCCCCCAATGTTTCTTTTACTCTTCCAGGATCCTTTTCAGGATCTCATACTGCATTTAGTTATCATGTCTCCATGTCTCTTTTAATTTGTGATGTTCTTATTTATATTTATATTTTATCTTATATTTATATATTATTTATATTATTCCTCATGTTTCATGACATTGACACTTCTGATGAGCACTTGTCGGTTATTTTGTAAAATACTTGGATAAGTCTGATATTTTCTCATCATCAGATTGAGGTTGTACAATTTTTGGCAAGCATGCCACAGGAGTATTGTGTCCTTCTCAGTGCATGATGTCAGAAAGTCTAAGATTTCAATATGTCTTAATGCTAGTAGATTAATCTTGATCATTTGGTGAAAGTAGTATCTGCTCCGTTTTCCACTATAAAGTTACTATATTTCTCTTTGTAATTGATAAACATCTTGTGAAGGAAATTCTGCAAGTGTGTTAATATCATGTTTTTACTAAAACTTTGGCCTATTGATATTGATTTCCAGTGGTAAACAACATATTTCAAACTTGCAAATACTGCTCTGATACAATTATTGGATTACATGTAAGACTGTTTATTCCAAGTCAAGTCAGAGCAAGAAGGGCCAGTATAATAAATATAAACAGCCATGTCACTTGAGGCATATGACCTGGCAGTACCATGGGACTAGGGGTATCTATGGCAGAGAAAGATGCCAAATAGCACCCCTGGCAAGACCAATAGGAGAATCACAGCACAGAAGTCTAACATTATGGAACTAGGCCATGCTATCTGGAGCAGAGAACTTCTATATCATTTGAAAAATAGCTCATGACATGCTACAGGGCCATAGTAGAAGCCGAGTGTCTGACTGTGGAAAATCAAGTAACCCTTATGTCTTGGTTATTATGAGACCTATCGAGCTGTCAGATAAGGTAGGCTGATCAACAATTTATCTTAAGATGGATATGGTACAGCAGGGATTGGAACTCAGCAGGACAGAAATTAGAGTAATGTATATACACAAAGAGGCAGCCCAGAAATTCATGTCACCAATTATTGCATGATGCCACTCCCTCAGCTCACAACCATGGCTTCATGAACTATGACTAGCTGACAAAGGAGGAAAAGGCCAAAACTGAGTTCAGGAGTGGGCCAACCTGAGTTATAGGTACAAGATAGAAATTAGTTGTTTTTGAAACAAAGCCCCAGTGAGGGATTGTCCTAGAATACAGTTGTAAAAGCCTCCAGGTTGGGAGAGTATTGGGAAGTGCATCTGGCCATCCACGTCTATATTTATGAGCAGTAATGAAGGACTTAGCTGATTGGTCAAGGTCTTCTAGTGAGTGAGGCTAAAAGTTTGGGGAGAAGGAGGTTTGAGGAAGAGACATGTGTATAAATTTATGGGAATAGACACAAAGTGTGAGCATCACTGGTGATTGCCATTGTAGTAGAGGCAGTAAGTCACCACGTGGAGATTTAGAAGAGGCACTAAATCACCAAGTGGAGAGAATGATCAGCTAGTTGATGTCAATGAACTTCTGTCCTTAGACATCACAGCACTAGCAAAATGGGTTCATGAATTTTATAACTATGGTGGTAGAGATAGAGGCTATGCATTGACTTAGCAACTTGGTTTCCTTATCATCAAGGCTGTTCTAATGATTACTGCAGCTGAATGTCTGATCTGACAGGAACAAAGACTGAAGCTGGATCTTAAATGGGGTAACATGCTTTAAGGAACCAGGCAGCCATATGTTGGCAGGTGGATTACAACAGAGTCCTTCTACTGTAGAAATCACAACATACCTGTTCCTGTACCAAATCACAAACATTCTGGGGCCTTAAAACAGCACAAATTTATTATTTTTTTAATGATCTAGAGGGCAGAAGTTGAGTCCGAAGATCAGTCTGAGTCTGAAGGCAGAGAACCAGAGTGAATGATGGTGTAATCTTGGTTTGAGAGCATGAGAGGATGAGATGAGGTGTTTCAATTCAAACAATGAGACAAGGGAAAAAGGAGTAAATTCCTCCTTTTTTCTTTTGTTCTATTCATCCTTTTACAGATTGAGTGATGCCCACCAACAATGGGTAGAGCAATCTAATTTACTAAATCTATCAAGTCAAATCCTAATCTTATCCAGGAACACACTCACAGGCACACCTAGAAATATTTGAGATGGGTACTCTGTGGCTAGTTACACTGACACATAAAATTTACCATCACAAACCCACTCTTCATCAACTTGGCACCACATCTCCTTATAAACCATGCCTAATCTCCAAGTAAAGGCAACAGTAGTGAGGTCATAATTTCATCAAACATGATACAACTATGTGTGTAAACCTGAAATAAGACTAACCTGTTCCTCATAAAGAAGATAAAAAAATACTTAAATGATGTTTCTTCCTTGATATCCTGAGACTTAAAAACTGTGATG
Source organism: Crocuta crocuta (assembly GCF_008692635.1). Lineage (NCBI taxonomy): Eukaryota > Metazoa > Chordata > Mammalia > Carnivora > Hyaenidae > Crocuta > Crocuta crocuta. Next base: position 9,305,255 of record NW_027531504.1, read on the forward strand.
TAAAATTAATAATACTTAAATATTATGATACTATGTTGCTGGCCCACCAGGATGCTGCCCTGACAGCCAGTACACCTTTTCTCTATTGATGTATTGACTTATGACAGCTCACAGCTGTCCCCTTTGCTAGAGATTTGCCTATAGACAAATGGGAGTTATTTTACCCAGGAGGTACTGCCACCCCATCCCCTACATATCCAGAGGCAGACCTTGGCCCATCACTGACTGGCATGGGATACAAAAGTCCTCTCTAAAAATGGAGAAAATTCTGCAGTGTCATCTTCTAAAATGTGCCCATGTGACCAGACTGAAACTAGTCTCTATCTAAAACTATATACTTGTTTTCTTTTCCTCTGTTCTATCCTGCTTCAATCACCTTCTTTCTTCTTCTTTTTTTTAATGCTTAATTATTTTTGAGAGAGAGAGAAAGAGAGAGAGAGAGACAGAGCACGAGTCAGGGAGGGCAGAGAGGGAGAGAGGGAAACACAGAATCCCAATCAGGTTCCAAGCTGTCAGTACAGAGCCGGATGTGGGGCTCAAACTCACAACTGTGAGATCATGACCTGAGTCAACATCGGAAACTTAACCAACTGAGCCACCCAGCCCACCCCAATCACCTTCTTTCTTGTAAAAGAGGTCCTCAATAAGTTATATTTGATTAAAAATCTGTATATTACCTTCTGCTTCTAAGGAACTTGAACTAAGATATTCATCATCAGATAATCTTTTTAATAAGATTTATATGTTTATATTTAACATACATATATGTTAACAAGCTGTGTTTATATATCTTGGATCCCCTGCCTCCCAACGCTTACGGAGCAAGGTATGTTCTTTCTTATCTCTGTAGTCTCTTCATAGCCCCTTGCATGGTTAGGGACTTAGTAGGCTTTCAGTAAATGCTTCTGGATGTAAAGGCAGGAGCAGGCTAACTATGTCATGATTCTTTCTAAGCAAAGCACCCACTTTATAACACTTCTGAGCTATATTCTCCATAAATGAATTTTTAATGTATTTTACAATGGAAAGTTGGCTAATAAAAGGCAAGCTCAAAGATATAACACTAAACTCTCATGGTCTCAATTCCTTACTAAACAGCATCATTTTTATTGTTGTTTCTAAAATGAGATCATCTTTCTTTTCTGCTTTCACATTAACTAGATTTGTTCAAAGATCTGACGTTAATGTCATCAGTCTGGGCTATTGCATGAGTTCCACTAACTGTGTTTTAAAATATAGCCATTAGCATGCCATGGAGGAAGATTTGATCTCATCACGCTATAAATCACTTGTTTTTCTGAGAAGATTGGATATATGACAGACAGCTGTGCTTTATCAATGTTTTCATTTATACATATATCTTTCCCACTTCAAAGTTTGCAGAAGAGAAGTGAGATAATGTGATTAGGTAGCCAAGCATATTCAATGTTCTGAAAAGTAGGTCATTGTTGAGATTAACTGATGGATTAAAAGGATTTAGAAAGGTGGCAAATTTTTGATTTGCATATTTCTCTAAAGAGTCTTGATTCTTGTCAAGTCCTCCTCCCATTACAGAACAGCAAGCCAAAGCACTACATCTAGCAATTTAGTAGTTGCAAATTACTCTTGCCTGGTTGTTTTTTTTTTTTTTGACCTTGAGCAAATTATCAGTGTTTCCACACTAGATTTATTTTCCATAATCCATCAACTACATTGCTTTGGGGGCACCGAAAATAAGACAGGAGAGTGCTAATGTGACAGATGAGGACTGAAATAATTAAATAGTGCTCAGCATAAGGCTACTATACATCTCTTTGACCAAGCATTCTTTGAAAATGCCTTAAATGCCAATTAAATAAAGACTGCTTAGTGGCAAGCATTGTTCAGTGCCACTCTTCCTTTTGGTGATTTTGGTCTCATCAATGGTATTTTCAAAAAGATAAATTAATAGCCTTCTCCTAGAACATAATTTATTCTCTTTGGTTCTTTAGTTCACCAGCCAGCACTGTATCATATGAACAGTATATATTATATGCATATAAATATTTGAGAAACGATTCTTGTTAAAAACTTGAAATAGGCAAAAAGTTGAAATAAATATGCTTCCACTCATTGATTCACTCATTCATGTATGCATGCATGCATTCATTCATTCAATAAGTCAGTTCGTGTTTAGTGAGGAAAGAAGCACATAAATGTATGGTTAATAAATAAATAAATACTTGCAAGAATAGATCTATGCTCATGACTTTCACGGAGCACAGAGAAAGGACATCTAACCCAAAAGGATGATATCAGGCAAGTCTCCCTAGCAGAGATGGTGCCAGCAACTATGTCTTGAATAATTGGAGTCAGCCAGCAAAGGGTAAGATGAAGAATATCCTGGGTAAGGTGACGTGTGCTGAGATGGATCAAGGAGATTTCTTTCTTTCTTTCTTCCTTTCTTTCTTCCTTCCTTCCTTCCTTCCTTCCTTTCTTTCTTTCTTTCTTTCTTTCTTTCTTTCTTTCTTTCTTTCTTTCTTTCTTTCTTTCTTTCTTTCTTATTAATGTTTATTTTTGAGAGATAGACAGAAACAGAGACAGTGCGGGGGCGGGGGAGAGGCAGAGACAGAGGGAGACACAGAATCCAAAGCAGGCTCCAGGCCCTGAGCTGTCAGCACATAGCCTGAAGCAGGGCTCAAACTCACAAACTGTGAGGTCGTGACCTGAGCCAAAGTCAGCCGCTCAACCAACTGAGCCACCCAGGCGCCCAGGAGATGGATTTCAAGAAGAGTGAAAAAGACATCTGAAATCAGTGGGGCATGTTTAGATGAGGACTTAAAAGGAAATTCAAAATTAAATAATATTTATTAAATGACACAGATATACATGCATGCTGGAATTAAAAACAAAACCAAAAACAAATCTTCTTTCCAGATTTTCTGACAGTAAAATTCTAAATATGTTCATCCAAACTAATCTTTTATCATTCGAGGAATGTAGAGTAGGATGGACATAGGTTGGGTGTTTTATTATTTTCTCTATATGCCAAGGATTTTTACCTTTATTGATAACAATGGAAAGTCATTGAAAAATTGAGAATCATGAGCAGAAAAGAAACACATGACACTGATAGTATAAAGTCCTGGTGTACTGCTTCGTTATTGCTTATCAAGCTCCAAGTCATAGTTATGAGAGGTGTGGTTAAATGAGGCCAGAATAAATTGTCTAAGCCATATTTCTATGTTCCTATATCTGAACACAGGCAGAGGCTTTTATTTTTATTATTCTGAACATTACACTTTTTCTTTTTATAATAAAGTAGATTTTCCCCGAATACAAAGGTTGTCAAAAGGCAGTGTCCTTTTGATGGTCAATAAAAATGAAGAAGTTAGGAAATATCTATTCAGTGTCTACAATATTCCTGGCACAGTGCTTTCTTCTGGGTAAATGCCAGTGATTATCTTATGAAACACATGTTATAATAGGCTTAATGCAAATATTTTGTAAGATATAACACATACATTTTGATTATTTCACTAAATAATTGTTTGATCTTGTATTAAAGGGCAATTTCATTATGGTTTTTTAAAAAAATACCTCCCAAATAACTGTGGTAATATTCAAAAGTACTGCTTGTATTTAGAATTAAAATTTTTGAAACACCTATAGCAACCTGAAGATAGTCAAACTATGTATATTGCTTATTTGAATCATCTAACTGATTTTTGAGGAATATAAATCAATAAAACATCATTCTATTTGAAAAAAATCATGTAATTGACCAGTCAAATTAGTTTTTCACATAAACACTGAGGGAGGTTAGTAAAACATCTCAGCTACATCACTGATGTTAAAATTTGGTTCCTAATCATAAAGCCAGATGAAATCAATTACATGGCAATGTTAAATCTATAAACTTTACCACTTACAGTTAGTAAGTTTAGATAGAAACCATAGATTATTTTAAAACTTGCAGAAGGCACATTCTAGTTGTAAAAAGTCAAATAGCATAGGAGTGTATCAGATGAAAAGTGAATTTTTTCATCTTCCTTTCTCTCCTTTCTAAATGCACATCAGAGATGACCACTGTTTCCTGCTTAGTGTAGTTCTTGCTGTTTTTATTCTCTATATTTGCAAATCAATGCGGCTACAATATTTAAGCAAATGAGATCATGCTATCCAATCTTTTTGGTATCTTGCTTTTATTTATTCAACATACACTGGAAAAACTTTTCATGTCAGTACCAATAGGTGTTCCTTTTCCAGTGACTGCAAAGTACTTAAGTTTTTATGACCACAAGGCATTTGCCAGTGTAGGTACAGAATACCTTTAAATACTTGTTCTTTTGATAAAATCTTACAACTTTTTCTTAGTTACAAACAGTGCTACACTAATCTTCCTTACATGTATTATATCTAAGTGCTAAGTGCCAATATTTCTCTAGGATTCAACTGCTGGGGTAAAATCTTTAATGTTTTAAATGTCGTTAAGCTGAAAAATATTTCTATCAACAATGTATGATATATGTCACCATACATTTCCCTGCATCATTGCCAAGACTGAGTCTTGTTCATCTTTAAAATTTTATCTAATCTTATTGACTTAATGTATTTCTTTGAAAGAATTGTCCATATGCAATCTTCTTAACTTTCCAGTTGATGTTTCTGTGTTACTCATTGAAATTCAGTGAATAAAGGCAGGACAGCTTGCAGTTGAAAACATTTTGCTAAAACTTCTGCCTCTAATGTTACATATAGTTACAGACAAAAAGTTCCACTATTATAAAGAGATCTGGGACTTTTTCTAAATTATAACAGAGTACGCTGAAAAATCCCTATTTATCTACATTGCACATATTTCAGTTTGTGCTTAACAATTCAACCTAAGAAGGAATCTTTTATTATTAAAAAAACAAAACTCCTTATCCTTTGTATTACATAGAAAGTCATCATCATACTGCAAATTTACACATAGCTGGTTGATTAATCAAGTCTTAAAAAATGTTTGCAGATTCAGATAGAAATAAGAGTAGAAATGTGAATTTGCTTCCTTTGGATTGTCTCCTAACTCATGAAGTCCAGTTCTTGGTCTTGATTGTTGGCAATAGTTCAGGGCTATCCAGACAGCATAGTCAAAGGACTAACTTACAGTAGGAATAGGGAATATGTGTGTACCTCTCATTCACACATTTATCTGATAACATTTGACAAACTTATTGACTCTTGTTAATATATTGAAAGTTATTTTAAACAATTTGTTCTAGGATCAAACTTTTCAAAATCTCCAAATCTCACGTTTCCTTCCAATTCCGTTCCAGGGTTTAGCCGCTTTTGCAGCCTTTCCACCATGACCTTCCTTTAATAAACAATTTATCTGGTAAGAGGCATCCTCGCTATCTGCATTCTCAGGAATGTCTCCTTCTCCCCAGACAGACTCTCAGCACCATCTGGTTCTTTTATAGGAATCTTCCCACATCACACAGATTGTTTCCAGATCTTACTTTATGTCCACCATTCTCTTTGCATAACATCCAACTACCATAGACACTAGTTGTTGTGTACCTTGCTTGTAGGGTGCGCTGATCTTGTTTTAAGGAGCAATTCTCCTATGTTGATTACTCTAGAAAGGGAGAGTTTTTTTGTGATCAATTCTAAAATACACTGTACTTAGTAGCTATAAAACCAACACAAAATATTATTGACAAAGAAAAAATGTGGTACAAATGGACACTGCATGGTGATTGAGAGTCTTAAAATGCTTCCACTAAAATGGAATGATAACTATCATATTGAGATAGACCAGTTGATTTTTATTTTTTCTTTAGCTTTAGGTCTTAACATCTTCTATGTAATGGGTTAGCTGTAAGGATTTAAGGATTAGATCACTAAATGCTTCTGATGTCAGTTTTCCACCTGCTACATCAGAACGGTAACTTTTGTGGTTTTTCAGGAGGAAAGCTTTGAACAGTCTCTTGGACGTAATAATAGTCAGTGACAGCTATTATTATAGTACTTGAACTGCGTACTGAGTATCAGTAACCCCAGGTATTGAACTCTTTTGAGTTCAAGGAGGAAATAACTCAATTTTTGATTACTAGGAGAAAATGTTTTTAGATTCAAGACACTATAAACATTTTTTGCTACTTTGTTAGTGCCTAACAATCTGGAAGACAAATCCTTGCATTAGCAATTCTTTACATACACATGCTGAGAAACGTAAGGGGATGTCTAATGAAGAGTAGTTTAGTTTCATTTCAGTAGTGGCTTTTGCGTGTTGTGATGTCTGTGTTGTTTTAGTCAAATGTGGAATTTCAGTCTGATATCATGGTGTAGGAAGTCATATGAATTTGGACATAAGAGGGAGCATTCAAAATATTCACATAGAAAGTCTTCATTTGTGAAGGACTGAAATACTTTATTATTTATTGTCAAAATGAAACAATGAAAAATGTTGGTGGGATGAATTTTATTAAATAAAGTTAGAAAATTATATACATCCAGGCATTTTTTAATTTGTAAATTATTTTCTTACCCTTTCAAATGAATCTTAGGGTGTTAGAGCAATGTGTTCTTGTGTCTTTATTAATGTGATTGCACTTACTGTACATGGCTATCTTTTTCAAATGTATTATTTTGAACTATGAGCTACTTTTGGCTATTTACTCTTTTCCAGCATATTTAGCACTGAGTCAAGATGGTGTCATTCTACACACAAGCTCCAACACCATTTCAGGGCCTTGGACCCTTCTTCAAATAGTTGATTCCCTGGGGTACAGAGGTGGTGGCAAGGATGACAGCAATTGCCAAGTTGCTGAAAATTCTATTACATTCATTATCTACTTACCTGTCAAGATCTTTATTTCTGTAGGCGACTGCTGAAGCTAGTGTGGCTTCAATGGATTAAAACATTTTATAAGAAAAAAAATTTAAGTTGATTCCTGAGAACCATTGTGGCAACACATCTATGAGTATTGTTATGATTGTGATCTCTACTCTTGTTACATTCAGAACGAAAATGAAAACTTTACTATTAAATAGCCAAGTAAATTTCCATATTATCCAATAATCCTTTAATTACTTTTAATAATAACTTTGGCATTGCTTAAGGAAAACTAACTAAATGGGGAACTTTTTAGTGGGCTTTGTCAAATTTATGCTTTGCCCTCTGTGCTAGGTAGAATTCTAAGGAAGAGGTTCAATGACCCTCTATCTTTAGCTTGTGTAGAAGCTGTATTATTTGAAGAAATCATTCCCATAATTATGTTACACTATATGGCAAATGGGATTTTGCAGATGTAATTAAGTCCTGAAATTAGCTGATCTTAAAATAGGGAGATTACCCCAGGTGTACCTTATCTGGTCACATTGGCCTTTTAAATCTGGGTCTCGAGGGCAGAATGGGAGGAAGTAAGAGATTCAAATCATAAGAAGGGGTCAGCAGGCAGTTTCTGACTTAAAAATAGAAGGGACCACTTGGCAAAGAATAAATGTGTGAGGCTTTTATCAGCCATAAGCGGCCTTGAATGAAGGAAACACGGCCAGTGTTTCCAGTAAGGAAACACGGACCTGAGTCTTACGAATGGAAGGAACTGAATTTTGTCAACAACAAGAATGAACTTGGAGGCAGCTTTCCCCAGAACCTCTAGATAAGAAATCAGCCTGTAACATCATGACTTTAGCTTTGTGATACCCTGGAAAGAGAACCAGCAATGTCGTGTCATGCTTCTGAACTACAAAACTGTGGGCTAATAAATAGGTGTAGATTTAATCTGCTAAATTTTCAGTACTTTGTCACACAGAGATAGAAAATATACCTATTTTCCTCCCAAAACTTGAGCTAATTTGCATTGTATATCCAAATTAACTGTTTGTCTTGAATGTTCAAAATACTTTTATTTTTTCAAGTATCACCAATTTTGAGAAGTACCTTTTAACACCAGCTTTAAATATTTTAGCCTTTAGCTACTGTGGGAAACTTTTCTGAATGTTCACACACTATTCTGTTTTATATAGTCAAGCCAGGTTTGAAATATTCATTGATGAGGATGAAGGTAGAAAGAAATATGGGCCATTAAAATTTCTCTCTGTTCAAAAAAACTCCACATTGGAAAAGTTATAAAACTACATGGCTTGCTGGGACACATCATATTAATGCTACATTTAATTCAGAAGATGAGAAGAAAAACAAACAGGAATGCAATTAAAAGCAATTTAGCCAAGGAGAAATCACAGGGAAGATTGGCCAGATTGGAAAAGGAATTTCATGGAGGGGTGATGCTTTTGAAGATACTATATCTATCATCTCCTAAACAAGGGAGTTTCCAGAGAGAAGCTTTGTGTGGGGGAAAGTACTGCTAAATTTACAATAGAAGTTCTCATACCTATTTGATATAAGCCAAGAATCATAGTCTAGGGAACTGGCATGATTTTTTTTTTTTTTTTTTTTTTTTTTTTGGTTTCAGATAAAGTTAAATTAAAGCTTAATTCTTCTTTACCATTAAATAGCTAGGACAAGCCCAGGCAACCTGTCAAGCAAAAGTGTAAGAGACTGGTCTAACTCTGGTTTGTTGGTTAGTCTTTTCCTAGTTCAACAATGTATACTGCTATTTTGCAAGAAAAGAGGCCATGCAAGCATTATTCTTTACAGTTCAGTTTCTATTTAATTTCTTAAAAGAGCCATGAAGAAAAACTTTTACATCGCACCTTCTTTCATCTAAGAAGTTATAAGTTAAAATATACTGCAATTGACTCAATTGGAGCAAGGTTTACTTTTTGCAGATCCTTGCTTTGCGAAAGATTGCAGCGTCTTGCAGGATAGGAAAAAAGGCCCTAAGAGGATCATCTTAATACATAACAGAAAAAAGTGTACAATGTATACTGTTGCCCAATGTACACTAGCCATCGTCTTGAAGTGTGTATCAGAAAAGTTGTTTAAGGAGACTTTCAGCTGAAAGTCTCTTGCTTGAAAATAAGTCATTCCAATGTTTAGAGCTATTTCTCTGAATGCCAGTATTGCATTTACTTAAAAACTTATAATGTTATATATTATTGAGAAAATTATTACTTAATCTACTTCTCACAGAAAGCAAAGCCATTGGGATTGAAACTAATGAATATAATGACTGAGTAATCTTTGGTAATAAGAAAAGCCACATTAGACATATCCTAGGTGTCAACTAGGGTTTAACACAGAAAGAATTCAACATATAAGTTTTACAGAGTGCTAACACATTGCACTGTCTCTCCCCCGGAGAGTTGTAGCTGTACAAGGAGTCAATTCTCCTCTTGTTTTACTACCTTCCATTATTCCCAGATCTACAACTCAAAATATTCATTCATTATTTCATTCACTAAATATTCATTAAATGCCACATTCATGCAGCAATGAATAGGACAGACAAAAGCCCTATTTTTTATGTGTATCTTATGTTAATTGGAGGGAAATATCAGCATGACCTGAAAGACACATTTCAAATTTAAACACAGAATGAAGACATACATACAAAAGACTTTCAGAGTTTGCTAAATTTTATTGGTAAAAATTTCAGTAATGACTGTGGGAATGTGAAGGATTCTCAACTAAGGGTCTATGTAAACATACTGATCATTATAGAATCTGAATTCAATTCTCTAGTTCTAACTGATAGAAACCATGATTCAATGATGGTCCACCATGCATGAAGTTAAAATTACAGACTTTTCTCTGGTATAGTATATCAGATAAAACACAAAGATATTGAGAAACAGAAATGTTAGAATAGATGTATCATTCTTGAATAATTATGTGCCCACCACTTATGTTCCATTCAAGGGTCCAGATTGCTTCCTTCACCATGACATTGAGATCTACATTGGTAAAGGAAGCCTCACCATGCAAGTGGGAGACAAAAGACTCTACGATTAAAATAGAGTCCCTAATTCTGTTGTAGAGAGAAAGATTCTGAGAGGACTAAGACCATGGCATGGTGTTTAACTAGCTAAGGCAAGTTGGGCACATTTTCTGTAATAATCATTAGAGCCTTTGTTGTAGTCTAAACAGGGTACTCAGTGAATTTTATTGATGATTAATGATTATGACATTCCCCAGAGCTAAATGTGTGGATAGTCTGCTAAGGTACTACTTGACATGTAAAATGGACGGAGAGGCTTGACTTAAGTCACCATTTTAGAGAATCATGGCTCTTCCTCAAATCTAAGACCTGAGTCTCAGATTAAGATTTGAGTGGGCATTCTTCAGGAAGGACTTTAAAATAACACCACAAGTATGTCTGTGGAAGTAGCCTTACCCAAAGGAACGTGCAAATACTTACTTAGGAAACTGCACACTAGAAAAGAGGATCCACATAGACCTCAGGGAATTATTAGATATTGGCTCCAGACTAAGACAATAACTAGAAATCCATTATAACCATTGATATCCACTGCTCAGAGAAGATTCCTAAGAGTGTTAGTTGATGATTAAAAAACAACAAGAACAACATTTTTTCAAGTTTACATAAATTGACATCAGGATACAACTCTATTTGGGCCCAAGATGGAAAACATCAATTTGCCCAACTGTCTCTTTTAGAGATAGGAAGTGAAGCTCAGAGGAATTAAATAACTAATAACTACTTTTAAGTGAAAATCCACCATAAGAATCCAGATCTTCTAAGTTCTTCTCAGGCATCCCACCGACCAAGGAGCCTGGGTCTCCTGGGCAGTAAATGGGAGTGGTAGGGTCTGGAATTTGTCTGGCTTTCAAGAAAGAATTGGGAAAGAAAGAGTCCTGTTCCCTTCATTCTTCATTTTGGTTTTAAAATTTTATTTTATTCAAATTGGAAAAATGAGCACAAATTCTTTTTTGTAACAGCAGGAGTTGGAAGTGTCTAAGAGGAGAAATTTGTGAAAATATAATGGCCAAATATTTCCCAAAGTTGATGAAAACTATAAAGGTTGAATTACTAGAAGCACAAGAAACATGATGAAAACATCAAGACATATAATAATCAACATTATCAATACTGTGTATAACATATAATAATGATCAATTCTGCTTATAACAGTAATAAAGAGAAAATCTTAGAAGAAGCTGGAGGAAAGAAACCATGTGGAAGACCAAAGGTAAGGAAGACAGCATAATTTTTTGGAAATACAAAGCCAGAAAACAGTGGAGCAATTGAATATACTTTAATGTACTGGTAAATAGAAACTATTAAACTAGAATTCTTAATCCAGAAAAAAACATTTTTCAAACATGAAGTGAAATAAAGACCCTTTCAGACATGCAAAAACTGAAATAATTCAATACTGGATCTTAACTATAAGAAAATATCAAAAGGGAGGCCTTCAAAGTAAATTATTATCTTGAAGAGATATCTTCACCCCCATATTCACTGTAGCATTATTCACAATACACAACATATGAAACAAACTGACGTGTCCACTTATAGATGAAATGGATAAAATTAAGCCATTAAAAAGAAAAAGGAAATCCTACACTTTGTGATAATATGGGTGAACCTTGAGGCCATTTTGCTAAGTGAAGTAAGTCAGACAAAGAAAGAAAAATTTTTAATTTTTAATGGACTTGCTTATATGTGGTATCTAAATAAAGCCAGACTCAAGGAAACAAAGACTAGATTGGTGCTTGCCAAGGGCTACGGTTTAGGCAAAATGCGAGGGATTAACCAGAGTCCAAACTTCTAGTTATCAGCTGTGTAAGTTCTAGAGATCTGATGCACAGAATGGAGACTCCGGTGTATTCTCTGCCTTCCTGGCAGCCGATTTCTGCCTTTTTTTTCCTCAGTGTCTCATTCTGCACATTTCCAATTTAGGGGTTGGCAATTGCTTTGAGGGAAAATTGCCAGGAGAATATTAAGCTCATCTCAATGCATTTTACTTCTCTCTAAGATCTTAGTTTTTCACGTTGCTACAGCTTTAATTTTTCACTGATGCTTTCAATCTGTGCTTTTTAATGCATTTCATACACAGTCATTCTTTGTGGGAATGTTAGTTTAAACCTGGCACTCCACCATGTCCATTGATACATGTAGCATATGAATATATATATATATATTTTAAGTAATTTCCATATTTTCCTACCTATTTTTCCAAATATAGTGTGTAGGCCAAGTTACTGTTAGTGCTTATATTAACTATTCCATTTAATCTGAAGCAAGTCTGCCCCATATAAATATTATGTGAACCACATATGTTATTTTTAAAATTTTAAGTACTCACATTAAAAAGTTAAAAAAGGTAAAATTCAATAAATAATAAATAATATACTTAAATATAGTTATAGTTAATTTAAATATAGTTAAAATCAAATACACCTAAAATATTAACATTTTAACACACGTGTCTTTAAAATCTACTGTATATTTCATATTTATAGTTCATCTTGATTCATATTAGCCTTATTTCAACTGCTACAAACTAGCCTCATATGATTAGCAGCTGCTAGATTGGAAAATGCAGGTCTAGAGTTGCAGAACACTCAGGGGAGATGTAGCAGAACAAGAGAACACCTGTACCTCATGTGGTGACACTGGCTCCAAGACTTGGATTGTCTTCCTTGGAAAACAATAAGTATTTAGGGTACAAAGAGTGTTTTCATCGTGTTATGTGAAAAAGTTTGTGGACATATTTTTTTTAGCTGCTCAGCATCCAACATTCTTTCATATTTTACAGAAACAAACCAAATTATGTGATTCAGTGGAAGGTATGACTCCACTTCCTTCAATTGAATCCCAAAGGATAACCCCCCCCCACCCCCACCTTTCTGCATCCCCAAAGCCAAGATTTACACATGTAACTCGGACTTGGCCAATCACATATGCCCTCTAAGGACACAGTACTTTAAATACAAAAATGCAGGGAGGCGCCTGGGTGGCTCAGTTGGTTAAGCATCTGACTCTAGATTTCAGCTCAGGCCGTGATCTCATGATTGTGAGATCAAGCCCCGTGTCAGACTCCACGCAGAATGTGAAGCCTGCTTGGGATTCTCTCTCTACCTCCCTCTGACTCTTGTGTCTCTGTGTCTTGGTCTCTTCCTCTCTCAAATTACATACATACATACATACATACATACATACATACATAAACACATACAGAAATTCAGGGAAGGCTTAAAAGTATTCCCACATGGGACCTTGGGTAAAGCAGAAAGGAGTCCTAGCAGTGACTGTGTGCTTATGTTGTCTTTCTCAGAGGGCAATTCTGGATTGCAAAGGTCACTGTGTTGCTGTTTCCTGGGTTTTCTTTGTTCCTGCAGGTGTTCAAGCCACTACATGAATCTAGGAGTTTTGTGGACCTATGATTTTACTTTTTAGTACAACCTAGTTGCTAAGTACACAAATTTAAGAATTGAATGGCCTGGGAGCATCTGGGTGGCTTAGTTGGTTAAGTATCCAATTTCAGCTCAGGTCATGATCTTGCAGTTTATGAGTTAGAGCCCCGTGTCTCACATCAGACTCTATGCTGACAGCTGAGAACCTGGAGCCTGCTTCAGATTCTGTGTCTCCCACTCTCTCTGTGCATTCTGTCTGTCTGTCTCTCTCAAAAATAAATAAGCATTTAAAAAAAAGAATCTTATGCCCTCAGTTTGAATTCTGGCTTTCCTCATCATTAGCTGTCAGGATTTAGACACATTATTTTTTTCTCAAAAAAAAATTTTTTTAATCTATCAGGTAATGGATGACAGTTATACCTACCTCATGGGCATTGTGAAGCCTTAATGAGATAATCCACACACAGTGAATATACTTATTATATATATTTATTCTGTATTGAATATTTAGCTCTAGATGACTCAGCTTCTATTATTATTTTAAAAACGATTTATGGAAGGCCTACTGTGTACTAGATAGATGCACACAAAACAAAACTTCTCATTTTTCCTATCTAAAATTGTCTCAAAAAAAGAATAATGACATCAGATGATTTGTCTAGAGATTGGGGAAGCGGTTGCATGCACCTGGCAATGCCACTGCAAGTCTGAAATATTTTTGTAGTCTTGGCCTTCATCTTGAATTTTACTCCACCTATACATGCATCAAATATGTTTCCAATTATTTACCATTGAGTAACACATGCCATGTTTATTTGGTAGTTTTAAGTAGTGCCAGGAACATAGCTCACTACCCCAGTTTAAGTAGTGTAGACAGAATGGCATAACTTAATACTGATGGCAACCCTGCAAATGCAAACTTTACAATTTCCATTTTTAAGATGAGGAAATTGGTTGAGAGAAGTTAAATAATTTGCCTACAATTACCCAGCTAGTATGCACACAATTATACATTTTATTTTGATCATAAGTTTTTCTTCCTAGACAAGGACTCCTATATAATACTTGTAGGCACTTAATCACTTTATGGACAGTCACAAAGAGTTCCGTCATTATGTGGAGCACCCTTGATATTTTTAGAAAGGTAAGCCAAGCCTCAAGGAATGCATGCCTCATGTATTTATTTCACTTCACTGACATCACACTTTCTTAATCCCTCTCTCATTCTCCCATTTTTGTCCTTTCTTTTCTCAAGTCTATGATCATAAATATTTCTATAGTTGTAAACAGTCCATTATTTAAATAGCTTTCATCTAAAATAATTCTGGAAATTTACTTAGGTGAATTTTCAAGGAGAGGATTGTGATTAATCAATTTAAGAATGACTTCTATGTTCTCATACTTGCTGTGTTAGCAAAGTCAAATAAGATAGATTTTGATGTAAGGCACTTACTTTTCCAAATGCCATCTTTAGACTTTTCCAGGGGGCTGACTGATAGACCTTATCCAATGATATTAATAACTGCATTAGGGTGAAATTTAACTCTTCCAGGATTTCACATCAAAGGCTATGTATGTCTAAATTTCTACATCTGCTAAGCCAATAATATCCTTCCTTCCTTTCTCTCTCTCTCTCTCTCTCTCTCTTCCTTTCTTTTGTGTCAAGTATAAAAAACTAGCAGAGGCATTGAAACAGCTCTGGAACTTTGCTGGTCAAGCCTCCTCAAACACTTTGACTTCTAACCATGAACATGTGTGATTTTTCTTCTTATATCTTTAAATCATTCTAGAAGCTCTTCATTTTACCTCTACTGAGGTGGCACTCTTTGCCATTTATTTTTGGAAATAAATCATTTTAAACACAATAAGAATTTCTTTGTCTTCCTCATTAATGAAAAGCATCTCTGCTGTAAAACTTTACTAGTCAGCCAATTTTCTTCACCTGCAGTTTGCCTGTGCATAATGATCTTATCATGAAAAATAAACTGCCATTCTGATTATTGCAAGTTTCAGTTACTAAAAAAAAGAAAACATAACTCATATTTTTAGGTAACACTGATAACCTTCCATCTGCATTTTCTATAATGTTATTACAAACTGAGTTCAGTATTGAATGATTAACAATGATTGACAAAAAGTTTTGCCAATCGAGAATCAACTTGCTTAAGCTATTCATTCACCCATTAATTAAAACTCATCATACTTAAGAGTTCAAAAACAACCAATCAAAACTTTTTTTGGACTAGTTTGAAAATATCTATATATTCTGTTCCTAAGAAATTCACAGATTAAGTAAGTGATGAAGTAAAACGTCAACTCTTATCAGCTGGAAATCTGATGTGGTGGTCCATAGGCTTTGAATCCCACAACTCCTGCAGAAAGAGAAAAACAGTTCATTTGAATATCTAGATACTTGGACTCTCTAATGCCAATTTTGAAATGGATTCTCATCAGAAGAAAACATCCGGGTAGTTGAATACATATTTTCCATTTCTAATGGCCAAATCTCTCCATGAAAGCCAGGCTGTGATAATCAATCACCTGCCAGACATTCAAACTTGGATGCCCTTAGATTCAAAAGGAAATTAACCATCATATCTTGGACACCTGTTTCTCCTCTATTGTTTCTATATTCTCTATCTCATGAAGGAATGTCACTACTTGGACAGTTGCAAATGCCTGAAAATTTTCTATTTCAGTTACACTTCATGTTTAATTCAGCAACGGGTTCTATAATGTCTACATTATAATCATCCACTAACCCATCTACCATTTGTGTCCTCACTCCTAGATCCACAGCAGGTTCTTGGCAGAATTCTCAGCCTCCGATTTTGTTCCCATTTCTCCTTGAAAATCATTCTCCACCCCTCCAGAGTGATTATTTAAAGATATAAATCCTTCTTCAAAATGTGTTAGGAAGTCCCCATGGCCCTCCAGGTGGGGGGTTCATAATAAGGTTTATAGGCTGTTTGCGATTTAGCATCAGGTTATCTCTGTAATTGCTTCTTTGGCCACGCAGACTCCCCTTCTTCCCCTCCTTGTCCGATGCACTATACTGCCTTTTTTCTGGTGTTTCCTTATGCATTTCCTTTTCAGTGCATCCAATACTGCATCTCTTCTTTGCCTGCCTCTTACTTCTCCTTTAGCTCTCATATGTGTACTACTTTCCCTGATACCCAAGTTAAGGATACATGCCTTTTCTTTGAGCTTCAATATCAACACATGGCTCCTCCCTGGCATTTCTTACTACACTGTTTAATAATTTCCTGGTCACTAGTGTGTATTTCTAACTGAACTTAAAATTTCCAGAGGACAAAAACCATATCTTTCTCATTCACTCTTGTATCTCCACATCTAACATAGAGATAGGAGCATAGAAAGCATTTATTAAATATTCATGAAATGAATAAGAATGAATAAATATTAATATTTTGGATCCATTTCTAAGGAAAAGGATCTAAAAATGTGAAGATATAAGAGCAAATGAATTTTTTAAATAAAAAATTATTAAAAGTTGGAAATGAATAGGAGGCAATTAAGAAATATTTTTCTTAAAATAGTTTTTTGCCTGGTTTTTCACATCAGCCTGGGTAAGGCCAGGACAGATAATCATTGGATGTACCAACATGCTTAGTCTAGACCACTGTAAACCCAGCTGATAATCTCTTGGCCTTTCCACCATTAACAGAAAATAGATTTCTCTTGCTAGATGTCCAAGGGGAGGGAGAATAATCTATTTGCAGGTATACTCTCTGGATTGCTTTTGTAAGATCAGCAGTAGACTTGCAAACACACATTCCTACTTGCATTTAAGGCCAGAACTGAGCTCTTCTTTTGAACATGGCTTGATGTCTAATCTCACTTGGCCCTCATTCTTGAGGGTAAATCATTGTCTTAGAACTATGAATAGCTGATATGCATTAGGCATTTTTCCATGGTAGGAATAATCTCATTTAGTCTTTACAACACCCTGAAAAAGACATATTATGGTATAGATGAGGCACCAGAGGCTCAGAGAATTTAAGTACCTTGTTCAATATCAAGCAATTGTTTTAATTCACACAGTGTGTCCAATGATGATGTTTCAACCATTAGGTACACTAAAAAAGCTTCCGTTATAATGAAGAAACATGCATTATCTTCAAGGAGTACATCGTTATCAAGAACTGAAAAGAGTAATGGTGGAAGAAATTGGGTTACAAATTAGAGTATGAGTAATATCTTAATGAAAATTAAATTATTTAACTTATCTAGAGTAAAGGGAAAGAGAGAGTCATGCTTCCCATGTTTGGATTTATGTATCAAGTAGATTTTGGTATAACATGTATTATTCTAAGGAAATTAATTAGAGATAACTCCTGAATGTGAGCTGTAGAAGAAATCATTCCAAAACTTTAAAAACATGATGACTTACTATTTCTCACAGTTCTGTGGATTGGCAGGGTGGTTTCTCCACACATTGCCTGGGTTCTATGTTTGATATTGCCTTAAATCTTTCAAGGTCTTAAAAGGGTTTCTTGAAGATAAACCCTTGACTTGATCTTTGGTCCCAGGGTCTCATTTCACCTTGAGCATTTTTTACTGGCAGCAATACTTGGAATGAAAGATAATTTTATTTTCCAGCTTAATAAACCCTGGCATTTCCATATTTCTTCCACATTTAGCTTGCAAACAGAAAGGTTATTTCTCTAGCCCATCTCTAGCCTTCCTACACCTTTCACATACAGCTACGAGAAGCTAGTTGGCACATCCAGCTTTATATGTGCAGATGGAGACCCACACATTCATTAGGTACATTTTCTGACTTTCACATTATTGCAGGCAAGTGTTTTGACAATGTTTTCTCTGTAACGTTAACAGGTCATTCTTTCTCCAACCTCCATTGTGCAGTGTGTCTTGGCCATTTTCTTAGCTTTTCCTAATAGATTTCTTGCTGCCTCTCTGCCTCTACCTGCTACCCATTTCCAAGCTTACTACATATTTTAGGTTTCTGAGATAAAAACACTATACTTCTAAGAGTCTGAATCAGCCAGGGTTCAGTCAAGACAATGGAACTATTTTGAATGTTAAGAATTAACTCTTATAAGAATCAGATCTTAACATAATTTCCGGAGAAGCTGAGGAAGTGAAGGCCTTGAGCAGTGTGATGGAGGATCAATGAGAGTCTTTAACCAGTTCTCCCAATGCATTGGTGCAGGAGTATAGGTTGAAGCTTACACGGAGAATCTGAGGCAGTCCAGGCAAATCCAGCCACAAAGGTGGGACTGTGCAAGGGACATCTGTGGAGAGGTCTATTGGAAGCTGTTGCCTCTCTGTAGCTACCACCTCTGATGATACTCAGACATCAGTTGGGAGTCCTGGAGACATTGTCGGTCAGGATGTCCAGGAGCCAGGATGACGACTAGATCTAGGGGGACATAGGCCAAGAACAAACAAGGAAACCACTAGTTACATCAGCAACTGTTTGTCACTTTACCTAATCATGAAGACCTTCCAAAAATAGTATCAACTAATTGCCTCCCAAATCTCTCCCAGTGCTCTACTCCTCCATTCCCAGGTAAAAACCCAGTATCATACAGACAAGGGAATTCTGGAAATAATATTTCTTAGCTTGACTAACTTGAAAACAGAATGATCCAGTACAGGAGGGGGATAAATCTGTGTCTGTTGCTGAAAAAAAGAGATCTTTCTATATTTCACATAAGTCTAGGATTTAAATTGTGCAAAGATGCCCAGAAGGCCCGGGCCATAGTCACATGGCTAAGTACACACAGGTCAACTCTGGGACTCTACAAACAGTAGAACTCTGGGACTGTAGAACTTTCAGGATGTCAGGATTAATGTGCATGTGCCCATGACTAGTTGGGCTGGGATTTGCTCTGGTAAACATAACAAACAGAGACTCAAGTATTTACATTACTCTTTTTCATATAATAGCCCATACCATCCAAATCTCAATTTGTCTTATGTCTCATACGTTTTAGAACACCCACCTCTAAACCATAGAGAGACAAACTCTCTAAAATACAGAATTCAATCACAACTACTATCTGTTTTCTTTTAGTAGCTTCCCTTTGTGAAAGTAACAAAATATCTTGTACATAATAAATTCTCAATGTTTACAAATTCTAAAAATCTAAGAGACAAGAGAGTAGAGGGCAAACAGGTCATAGCCCAAAGGAGTCATAATCAAATAGGCTAATCTGTTGTGAGGTTCAATAAATGAACATGGAGTCAAAGGTGAGAGAGAAAAAGCCAAATGTATCATGGGCTAGCTGCACACAGGAATAGGTGTTTGAGATAAAGCCAGAGTGAGTGAGAGACTCTAGAAAGAAGTCCTCAAAAACATTCATGAAGCTGACATCCATTTTTAGGAGGTCAAATCAGATGATTTATGGGTAAATTCTTGTAAAGGCCCCAAACTTCTACTTGCTGCTTCATAACTGTGATCTTGGCTAGACAACAACTTTTCAGAACTTTTCTAAGCCTCAGTTTCCTCATTTGTGAGATATAAATATGAATAGTAGCTACTTCGTGGGATTTTTTAATGTATACTTGAGATAGCACATAAGCAGTGCTTAGAATAGCATTAAGTACTCAGTGAATGTTAACTGCTATTATCAGAGGTTGCTACAAATAACATTAGTCTTTTTTTTTTTTTTAATGACCTTAAAATGTCTGAGTGTGGGGCTACCTAAGAGGCTCAGTTGGGTAAGCATCCAACTCTTGGTTTTGGCTCACATCATGAACTAATACTTCATAAGTTCAAGTCCTGCCTGGGGATCTGTGCTGGGTGCAGAGCCTGCTTGGGATTCTCTCTCTCCCATTCTTTCTGTCCCTACCTGCTCTTAAAATAAATAAACAAAAACTAAAAAATGTCTGAGGATGATATTCCAAATATGGTCTAATCATGCTCAGTGCGGAGGAATTATATTCTCTCTGATCTGATGCTGCAGAAGAGCTGCGAAGAACTGCTTTTTACAGAAATGACTCAAGGTACATAATGGATAATGCTACATATGGTAATTGTTCTCTGATGTGTATTATAGATACATGTCCCATGTCAGTTCTTTATCTCAATTTCTCCTTATTGTCAGCCTGTTTACTGAAAATCTCATTGTGACCATAACTAAAAAGATTGGATAGAAACACCTAATGTCAATGACTAAACATACTAAGAAGAATTTGGCTCACTTTTTATTTTTTTTAAAAATTTTTAAAGTTTTATTTATTTCTGAGAGAGACACACAGACAGACAGCATGAGCAGGGGAGGGTCAGAGAGAGAGGGAGACACAGGATCTGAAGCAGGCTCCAGGCTCTGAGCTAGCTGTCAGCACAGAGCCCGACTCGGGGCTTGAACCCACGAATTGTGAGATCATGACCTGAGTCAAAGTCAGACGCTTAACCTACTGAGCCACCCAGGTGCCCCATTGGCTCACTTTTTAAATGTGCCATTCTTTCTTTTAGTAATGATTGAGAATTTGCCTCCATTTATGATTGACCACAGGCAAGGATCAAAGTAACAATGTTTTAGCTTTTAGTTAATATTCATGCCCGATATGGTCCTTCTATTTGCAGAAAAATAATGGCTATTTAACTTTGACTGAATGTATAAAGACCTCTGAATTGCTCAGACGTATGTACTAATGGTCCAGGAAGAAGATTGTGACTACACACAACTGAAGGTCTTCCCAGAACATGTTATTAGGAGCCAATTTCTCCCATACTCTATTGCATTAGCCTATAAAATTTGAGCTTAGTTGTAACAGCTTTTCTGTGATTTTATGTTTCTGCATGTTCTTGTATTTCTCTTCTCCTCACTTTTTCTTTATTGTGATTGTCTCAAGAGCTAACTGGAAATTCCTCAGTCTAGCACCCAATCTTGCCCTGAACAAATATTAATATATTTCATTACTGGTTAAGGTCATACCATCTTTCAAGACTTACTTAAAACATTTCAACAGTCCCTCTTTCTAGACACTTATTTTGAGGTTCTCAACTAGATTCCAATGGCTGATGTTCTCCAGAGTTAATTCTGATGCTGAATTATTCTGCTTACTGAACATTTGTTCCCATGAGTGGTTCATATTCTGTATTTTTTTTATGACTCTGCCCTAAGTAGACATAAAGGTGAAATATCCAACTCTTATTTCTCCAAAATGCCGTTCCACGAGACATCTGTAGATGCAGCAGATTTTACCAAGATGGGGGCAACAGAAGAGGGTTGTATAGCAGCAATCATTCCCAAACTGTTTAATGTTGAATATTAGATACCCTTGTTCTTTAAAGTCTTTTGACTACCAGCTACCCAACTCTGGGATTATAGGGTTCCAACATCTGAGCCTCCTACCATGGCCCTTTGTTCTCTCTGTCTCTATGTCTGTCTGTAGCTCTGTCTCTGTCTTTCTCCTTTCAAAGATGGCAAGGTCTGCTATTTGCCCTCTCCTGTTTCTTGTTTTCTTTTAAATTCCTGTTAAAATTTTGGACCCACGAATTTATCTTTTTTTCTCTTCCAAGGTTCAGACACCTAAAGCAGCATACCAAAGTGTTTTCCTAAACAAAGTTAGTTTTCTCCCTAAGGAGAACTCTGAGCCAACTGTTAATACTATAGTCTTATCTATCCTGCTATCTTAACTTACTGAATAAAACAGGTGAAGGCCTTTTGGGAATTAACTTCTCCAAGGGAAAGGCATATGTGACATGGCAGAAATATTATCATGATTTAATTTTTCTTAAAGATTTTGATTATATGGATATATGTAATTCAGCTGATCCAAGGTACAGCTGACTGTAGTGATAACACACGTTTATTTCTATGTACCATATATTCATGCTGTATTTGTTCTCTCCCAACTTGGATCACTATCCTTTTATCAAGCTTTTATTTTTCCCTCCTTCGAATAAGTTCTTTTTCTAGTATCCTAAGTATACTTGTTTGCTTCCACAAATGACTCAGGTGATCCTTCAAGTGATGGCCTAACAAAGAGTGGAGTAATGATTGTCAGTCATGGTGTGACTGCCAGCCTAGTCATGTCTCTGGCCTACTATGGAAGTCAAGTCATCCTTCTTGGCTAATTGCAAATGTGCCTGATTGATCTGGTCAAGAACTCTGATTTTTGTTGATCAGTTCAATGTGCCTGTGCACATCAACTGCATTGTCATTCCCAAGGTTGAAATCTGAACCGTTTGGAAACACTTTGGCCACAGAGTGAGTAAACATATCTCGATGGAGAGCCTAAAGCAGGCAACATGTTACTCAGGGAGCTATGAAATGAGAGATGCAGAAAAGAAAGTAAATCATGTACTTCTTGTGCTTGGAGAGATTTGGATGCAAGAGAAGATGGGGGCAAAAGTAAAGATTTAGGTCGGTTATGCTTACTTGTCTATGCACACATATTTGTGTCACTTGCATGCACATTCATGTATCTGTGCATTTCTGTAACTGTACAAATGATAGCTAATAAGACTTCTGAATCACTAGCCTAATCTCTTGTCACATCCAGGCGGTAACACTGACCTGGCTGTGGTTGTATTTGCTGCCTCTGTGACAGGCATGTACCAGAGACTCTAACAGCAAAGCTCTTCATAATGGCTCACTCTTCCCAGAGGAATTCTCTCCTCTCCTTTAATACTTCCCCTTGGACTCAAGTCTCCAAAAAGCCAAGTTGAGGAAACACAGTCATGTTAATCCTTAAGTTTTATGTTGTCCTCCCTTCTGAGTGAGTTAGTTGCAACCAAAGCACATGCGAAGATGTCTTTTATAATTCTTCGCCGGCGTGTCCCTCTTGCTGATTATAATCACTCCCCACCCCACCCCAGAAATCACCATTTGGAGACATTGCTCCACAATTACTAAACTGACTCCAAGAAAGAAGTAGAGAGGCAGGTTTACAGACCTCTGTGAATGCAGACTGAACCATGTTGAGATACAGGACTGAAGTAATGTATGTTTGTTTTTTTTTTTAAGTTCATTACTTATTTTGAGAGAGAGAGAAAGTACAAGGTGGGGAGGGGCAGAGAGAGAGGAAGAGGGAGAATCCCAAGCAGATTCCAAGCTGGCAATATGGAGCCCAGTGTGGGTCTCAATCTCACCAACCATGAGATCATTACCTAAGCCAAAATCAAGTCAGATGCTCAATGGACTGAGTCACACAGGCTCTCTCTGAACTAATGTTTTTTTGATCTTTTGTATGACATGTCAATTACTGGAAAGTTCCAGATTTGTGTTGTTGTTGTAATTCCTGTCAGGTAGCAAAAGGAGAATTTCACTGTGTGGACTCCTAGTATCTTCCCGTAACTCAGTCACTGCTGCAGGTTTGAGGTATGAGATGGGCAACATGTCCTGATATCTTCTCAATGAATGCTATCCCATTTTTTTCTGCTTCATTTTAGATTCTTAAAATCCACTCTCCCTTTTGATATATCAGTTGCTTCCAATGAGGACCATGCCATAAATTAACTAAACAAACCATATTTTGAGGACATGGATCCATAAGCACACAGAGAACTTACTCTCAGTCTGCCATGATGGACACTGGTTTTGATATTTATGCAAAGTTATGTGAACAAAGGTACTGTAAAAACAAATGTTGAGAGGCTTCCTGAAGTAGGGAAGCTAATGAAGCAAAGCAAGTGCTCAAATGCACATTTCCCAAAGTGTCTTCTGTACACACACACACACACACACACACACACGCATGCTCACACACATGCACACAGAGCCACCTACACCAACACTTGAGCTCAAATAAAAATTGTGTTATTTGATGAGTTGTGTCTACCTTATTCAAATACTGTCTGCAGCCCAGTTTCTCAAATTACTCTGTTTCCTACAGAACTAATTTTAAAATGAATCTCCCACTGACTTCAAGGGGTTTTCATCTCTTTAGGATGGTGATGAAGGCTAAAAATGTGTGCCTGGTACCCCAGAATGCTGAAGAATGAAGTCTGTGTCAGCCTCGTTTGGCAGTGCTGAAACAGCCCCAATTCTTCCCCAGGTGCTGACCATGAATCCCTGTGAAATCTTTCAAAGGGTTTTAAGTGATAAGCAAAGAGAAAATGGTCCCTAGGAAAAACATCTTTCTTCGGCTTGGCTCCATATCAGAACTCCATAGTTATATTAGAAATGAGATTGTTCAGTATACAGTACCTTTTGTGCTATGAATACAGACTGGTTTATCCTTAGTTGTTTTTCTTTTTTTTTAACCTTAAATAGATTTTGTACAAGGAATGCAATTCAACGGTGGCATTATAAGAAATAACACAGGAAGTTGCTTTAAACTCAGCATCTCAGCATCTTGGTGCATAATAAACTCCAAACAAATTCCAGGAAATTAAGATTCTTTTAAATTGCTGAATAAGATGAAGAAATAATACTGAGAAGAAAACATGCACACACATACACACACACAGAAAGGAAATTAATTACAGAATAATTACCACACAGCTGCTCCAGAAATGTGGAGGTACTCTGCTTTCTTCTTTGCTGATCAGATATAATCTGATTATGCTCCTTGCTTAAAGTAACTCTGGTCCTTCAATAACCAAACATAAATTCTTATTGGAGTATGGCATTTCCACATCTACTGGCTAATTACTCTAAGAACAGAATTTTTCTTTCATAGTTTTAACCTGATCCCTTCACTCATATAGATAAGATCCCATTTGAGGGTATTGACAAAATGAATTTCTGCAGGACAGTAATCTGTCAGAATCTTTACACTGCTCTAGTCTTTCCTCCTCCATGTTAATATTCTGGCGAGGCATCAGTGAAGAAGGCTTTACTTATTTGCTCATCTACTTTTCTTAAGTTCCTCTTTTCTTCCTTCACTGGATCTTTCTTCCATTCACCTTGATTCATATCTTCTATTCCTCTTCAGAAAGTTCTTGTCATTTTTCCTCCCTTCTACTGTTGACACAAAATTTTCTTCATGTTCCTCACACTTCTAAGAAAATTAGCTCACAGGCTATCAGTTGCATCAGATTCTAACCCACAGCCTTTTGGTTTATCTTTCTTCCTCTTTTCCCAACATAACACTAATTAATATTTGCTCGGACTTTATGTGAAGTGTTCTCACATCTATAATGATAATGTTTACAACTCTTTAAAGGCTTGTCATTAATTGTTATCATTTTGTAGATGCAAAATAAGATTAAGAGATCTTCCCAAACAGATATAAATAGCAAAAAGTGAAGGGAAAATTTGAACCCATTTGTGTTTTGGTTCCAGAATGTATTGGCATCCACTACCATGCCCCACTTAACCAAAAGCTTCTTGAGCCACTATCCCTACAGAAATACTAACAAGCATGGTAATTCTAGATAATGGAAAAGTTCTATTATAACTATAAGAAGACATTAGTAGATAGGAGATACAAGATTCAGAAATTTGTGGTTTTCAATGTCATTGTCTATCAAATCATATAGAGAATTAGGACCTAACCATGACAGATTGAAATCCTATTCGTAGCTATTGTTTGTTAAAATCAATTAGGTAGTCTCTCCTTCTTGTCAAAAGCAGATAATTCAGATGATACAACACTTCTTTTAGGATGACTTGTTGTATCAGCAGGAAGTCTTATCGCATTAGATTTTAAACACAGACACTTTTCCCGAGATAGCTGTGGAATGAATTGCTTTCCAAAGGGTTTTGCATAATTTTAATTTGCCTTTTTATTGCTAGTAATGGACCATCTGTACCTGCAGTTTTCTATGAAATTTTAAAGGAACATACTGAGTAAGTCTTTCAATTTAAAATGAAGAAAAACATATAATTAAATAAGCCATGACAAGTAGAATAAAAAAGGATATTGATAAGTTCTAAAAAATCAGTAAAAATAAGGAATTTAAAACAACAGTCATTCAAATATTGAACAGCAGTTCAAATATTTGGACTGACAAAAACTAATTTGGATTAACTACCTAA
Organism: Crocuta crocuta; assembly: GCF_008692635.1. Taxonomy (NCBI): domain Eukaryota; kingdom Metazoa; phylum Chordata; class Mammalia; order Carnivora; family Hyaenidae; genus Crocuta; species Crocuta crocuta. The sequence goes on from NW_027531504.1 coordinate 9,331,415, forward strand.
CTGTTAGCCTGAATTTTTTTTATTTATGCTCAATTTGTGAAATATGAAGAAACAAAAAGAATTAAAAAAATTGTAAATCCAAATGAAATATTTTCCCTTTAACTGGATTAAAATTAAAAATCAAGAGTAACCCAAATTATAGGAGTAATCTGAATCACCAACTGGCTGTTAGTTCACTGTGAAGATTTGATGACATTTTAGAGATAATATTATAGTACAATTTAAATCTCAAGTGGGGAATTGTAGCTTGTCCCATTATATCATAATTTTAATTCATAAACTTTTATTTTTAGTTTTAGCATTTTTTCTCTATAATTAGTGACAATTTTCAGTGTTCATTCACTCATCCTTTAATTCATACATAACATTCATTCACATTTCATTGGCCCAGACTTATTCACATGGCCCCCCTAGTTGCTGGCAGTGCTATGAAAGGTGATCTTTTCCCTGATATCATTGTCTCCTCTTGCGTGCCTGCAAAAGGAGATAAAAGCAGAACAGATACTGAGAAATTATTGACAATAGCCTGCCCTTTTAGGTATTTTTCTCTGCACACACAAAACATAGTCACTGTACCGAAAGTATCAAGGGGCAGCTAATAAAAAACAAATAGTTACCTTTTTCCTTATAATCTCCCTTAGAGCAACAGAATTTGTAGGTATGGCCTTCCTTTCTTTGTAATTGACAGGTTTTTTTTTTCATGTTTTTATTTATTTTTGAGAGAGAGAGAGAGCACACGTTGGGGAGTGGCAGAGAGAGAAGCAGACACAGAATCTGAAGCAGGCTCCAGGTTCTGTACCGTCAGCACAGAGCCCGGCACAGGGCTCGAACTCATGAACCATGAGATCATGATCTGAGTTGAAGTCAGAAACTTAACCGACTGAATCACCCAGGCGCCCCATGTAGTTTACAGTTTTACTAAATATTCCACCAAGCCATAACAAAGGCTATTAGCTTTCCAGCCTGTGGTATTTGTGTCCTTGTAATCTCCAACTCAGCCACTAAGACAATGCCACATATGTTTTCTTATGGCAGTACACTTCGGTGATACCACGTTCATTATTAGTTAGGGTATGGGACAGGGATTTATGACAAAAAAAAAAGCCTTCAAAATCCAGGGACTTGATTATATAGAAAGATATTTCTCTTTTATGGTAAGTGTGTGGTCACATAGAAGTCTGACTGGTCAGTTGGCTATATCATCTTCAACATGTGGCTTCCATCTTTAGGTCTAACATTTGCTTCAGCTGCTGTTCTTGGCCAAGAATAAGAGAAAGAGGGATGCACTGGGAAAGCAGATTTATCTTTAAGGAAATAATTCAGAAATTGCACATATTTTTGCAGTGCTCCACTGGCCCAAACATAGTCACTAACTGCAAGGGAGAATGGGAAAAATAGTCTCTAGCCAAATTACTGTGTGTCCTGGTCATCAAATTAAAATTAGAAAGAACTTAGAAAAAAAAAGGGACTAGATGTTGGGGGACACAGTTTCTGTTCTACTTTTTTTGGAGGAAAAAAAAAACATTCCAAAGGTCCTCTTAAGATCTAAATATATGGACTAATATACTAATATCCTGATGAAATTTAGTAAGTATATTAATAATTTCATTACTATAACTCATTCCTAATGCAGAAAAGATGTTTTCTTTTTAACAGGAAGGACTCCATATTCCCATCAGTTATTTAAAATGAATATGAAGATTGATGCTTCAGCAACACATATTATTTTTAGTTTTATAGCTTGGACTTTTATTCATCTACTAAAACAAAGCATTTGCAAATATGAAAACCTTAGGCCTTTTTTTCCCCTGTGCAATTATTTCTAGACACAAACATTTCCAATCACAAAAATAATTAATTGTAAAAGAGAGATGTATTTTTGATTACCAGAGAGACTCATTGTGCAGCTATTAAAGTAGCTAATAATTCCTATTTGCATTATTCTTCTTTTTCAACATAATTTAACCATGATATGCGTATATTATTCACTTAGAATGGTTCTCATGAAATCACTTTTGGTTCAAAGTTTAGTCAAAAGCTCTTAACCACTTGGGCTCAAATTCCTATTTTGATGCACCAGGTGTCCTGCAGACTTGCGTAGCTATCATGCATGAACTCTATTAACCTGGCAAGGCAGTGACATTCATAGACTAACTCCTTCACTTATTCTCCTACCATTCATTTGTATCATTTTGTGTCATTCACAACCATGCGCTTAAAGCTGAGTTCTGCAGAGACATGGGATTATGTAAAGAAGTCAGTGCAGGGCAGGGATGGGGGACCAGATTCCCCAAGATGCTGACCTCTCCCCATGCACTTCAGAGATGAAAGCTGGACCCTTCCCTTTTTATATATGGAAGCTCTGTGTAAGATTTTCTTTGAGAAAAAGTTCCACTTAAAAAATGTTTAAAAACTAGAAATCTTTGAGGTTCTGTGCTATTATTTACAGCTTCCTACAATTATCTCCATCTCATGGAAAAATTAGAGGAAAATAAAAGAGCCAAATAGAACTTCCTGTGCTAAGAGATCCAATCATTCTTCTCTAGTCTTCTCCAAACAAAAATACGAAGTTAATTTTCCATTTTTCTCTTTGAGAGTGAAATATAAAAACAAGTGAATAATATCCCATATCCTTCTTTCTGAAAGCTTTATATGTGGAGCTAGATAAGCCATTGTTACTTGATCAAATAGGTGAATAAAGCAGTGAAGATGAGATAATATTTGTACTGGCATGTTAACCACTGAGTAATGTTTAATTGTGATAAAAAAGAAAAAGTCTCATTAATTACAATGGAATAGTCATGGCCACTAAGTAATTTCCTAAGTCCTCTATTGAGATGGTTACCTTGATTTATATTTTCTCTAGAGTTTCTTAAAAACTTTGAAGATACTATATTCCCCCATATGAACAAAAACGGTTTTATATTTTAGTAAACTTGAAAAGTCAATTTAACGCACTCCATTGAGGAGCATCTTCTGAAAATGTTACCATTTGGACCTTCTAATAAATTTCAGTATGTCATTATAATAAATCAAGAGTAAAAAGCAGATGGGTGCTTTTTTGAGTTTTGTTTTGAGCTCAAATCCTGGAAAGAAACAATGCATTTTGTATATGCTTTCAGTCTACCGCATGTCTCTCTAATAAACCTGCATTATGACATGTTTTTTCTGCTTGTAACTATTGGGCAAGGCTTAGGAAGTATTAAGGAAACAAACAAAACCCTATCCTGTTATAGTTTTATAATTTTTAAAACTAGAGTCACTTTAACATTTTCCTTAGTGTTTATTGTATAGATAGAGATCGGTGTGGGAAGAGGGAAAGAGTCCTAGATGGAAAGGCAGAGACTGCCTCCGCCCCCCACTCCCCATTCCCGTACCCCGACCTGGCCCAGATTTCATCTGATCTGATGGGACCTTGTTTCCTCATCTCTAAAGCATTGGGTTGGGCTAGGATAACCCATTTGGACTTCCAAGTAAAATCAATCCCTTTTCAAAGGGAAAAGTTGTCATAGCTATTCAGAACTTTACTGTTGGTTCTCTTTTTAAAAGACAGTTCTCAAATGAATATATTTTAAACCTATTTTGGGGAGCCGGGGTGGCTCAGTAGGTTGGCCCGGGTCTTGATCTCACCGCTTGTGGGTTCAAGCCCTGCATTGGGCTAGGCTCAGAACCTAGAGCCTGATTTGGATTCTGTTTCTCCCGCTCTCTCTGTCCCTCTATGCTCATGCTCTGTTTCTCAATAAGAAATGAATGTTAAAAATTTTTAAAAATTAAAAAATAAATCTATTTCTTAGAAAATATGTATTAAAGTACAAATGCAAAAAATGGGAGAATCTTAGGTTAACCCATTTTTTATGTATAATGAACATTTTAAATTTCAATTATGTTAATCTTTTAATACAAAAAAAATCACCTTTAAATTTATTTAATATTTATTTATTTTTGAGAGAGACAGAGAGAGAAAGAGAGTGAGCACAAGCAGGGGAGAGGCAGAGTAAGAAGGAGACACAGAATCCCAAGCAGGCTCCAGGCTCTGTCAGCACAGCCCGATACGGGGCTCGAACCTACAAACCGTGAAATCAAGACCTGAGCCAAAGTTGGATGCTTAACCAACTGAGCCACCACGGGCCCCCCAAAAAATCACCATTTATACTTACATCAATATTTAGAATTCTATCAAAGGAAAGTTGTCTTTCTAGAAATTTCCTTTCTAAGCTATAGATCTTGAAAAGAAGTTAATGAAAGTCACAGTTAGTTGAGGTGGGTCGTGTTTTGCTTTGTTTTCTTCTATTAAGAGAGTATTAAAGGAGAACTGGATACTTCATTTTACTTATTCATAATGTCATATGTGCCAAATTTGAGTTTAAAAGTTGTGTACAATGATTTTAAATGTATAAGGGTCGTTTTCTTTTTATAATGGGTATTGCTGATTAAATAACCCTACATTTGTGTTTTCTTTTCTTTTTTTTTTCTCTAATCTTCAGAGAAGAGTTACTTAGCATTGTTCAATCATAGCGTTTCCAGTTGCTCACATTAAAACATTAAAGAGATATTTCAACCTCAGCCAAATGCATCTCTCCATAATGCTCTGGGGAACAGGCACTGGCTTTTATTTTCTGGGACAGAGTTTTGAAAAGGCTTAAGGCATTTGTTTTAATTTTAATTCCCGAGACCTTTAAAATAACATTCTAGAGTAGTTGGTGAAGGTTGTCAACTATTACAATACGTTTCCTTGGAATCCGCCCAGTGCTGCTATTCAACACTGATTAAAATAGTCGATTTAGACCTAGCAGCCCTGTCATGTGCTGTATATTCATTTATTTGGTACAAATAAAAAAAATACTGGACTGATTTTTCAACAACAAAAAAATCAGCAAGCAGGGATTTTGTTGTGATTTTTCTAAAATGACAAATACAGCTCTGTATTGCCACCTGGAATGAATCCCACCGTGTGTAGGAAAAGAGGCAGAATTCTCCAAAGCACCTAACTTATCTTCCCCTTTGCTGTCCATCTTGTGTTTCATTTCCCTTATTTGAGTGTAAGGCATTAGAATGAGATCCGTTCGTATCACTATTCCTATCATAAACTTGTAGGCATAAATAAATGAATTTAAATAATATCTGTATAATTTTATATTAAGGCTATCTGGATTTATAGAGGGAAAATGCAAATTGGTTTGAGTAATTACTAATTTAAGTCCAAACATATCCTACTGGAATACAGTCTACTGCTGGAGATTCTCTCTCCCTCTTCCCTGCCCCTCCCGCATTCATGTGTGTACTCTCTCTCTCCAAAATAAATAAATAAACTTAAAAAAATAAGAACAAAAAGACAATACACAAATTTCTGAAATAAAAACAGACAACAATGAAGATGAATATAAACTTTATTAGAGATGACCACTATCAATATTTTGGTATTTTTCTATCTTCCCTATGGGCATATGGGCACATAAAACTGAGTTCCTACTATAGATAATTTTACAATCTATTCTTCACCATGCCATCAAATGTTTGTGAAATATAATTTCCAATTGTTATACAATTATCTGTTGTAGCATCTAGCATAATTTTTAGCCATTGCCCTATTATGGGGCATAAATTATTTCCAACAATTTGCTATGTAAAATAATACCATGAACAGCAAAATTGTATGTAAGTTCTATCAGCATCTTTGGTTATTTGTAGCCTAATAAAAGATTCTAGAAATTCAATTATCTGGTATCAAAGTTTAAACATTTTAAGACTATTGCCAAATATTTTTTGAGTACCTGGGCATATATAGTGAAGTAACTTATATTCTAATTGATAGTAAGGCAGTTTATATTCTCGGGGTGGCTGAGTGACTCAGTAAAGTGTCAGATTTTCAGATAGGGTCATGCTCTCACAGGTCTTGAGTTTGAGCCCTGCCTGGGTCTCTGTGCTGACAGCTCAGAGCCTGGAGCCTGCTTCAGATTCTGTGCCTCCCTCTCTCTCTCTGCCCTTCCGTTGCTCGTGCTGTCTCTCTCTCTCAAAAATAAATAAACATTAAAAAAATTTAAAAGATGCAATTTATATTCTCATTGACAGATTTAAAATGTAGATCTTACCATTCCCTTAGCAGAGCCAACTATTACCATTTTTATGTACACACAATACACACACACACACACACACACACACACACAGTTGTAAGAATAATTTTCAGGGCTTATTTATTCAATTTAATACAACACTCTTGTTTTCCTTCTTGATATTTTGTCCCACCATCACCAACCAGTCTTCCTTACCAATAACTGAACAAAGCTTCTTACCATACTTCATAATGATATATCCTAGATTTTATGTCTAATATATGTTTAAAGCTATGTTTTTACATATCAGTAGACGCCTAAGGCTATCAATATGGGGAGTTGCAGTCCTAGATGGGTTCTCATGTAAATTTCCCTAGTACTAGAATTTTCTTGTCAAATTAAGCAAAACAGAAAAGGGAATAAAATTACTATGTAAATTAGTGTACTGAGAATTAAAGTTTTGGAACACTGACAGTGAAACTGCTCATTCATTGCAAAACAGAACCCCTTAATAATAAGAATTTCAAGGGACAAAGCTAACACATTCTTATACACAGTCTGATTATTTTAAATATATTTATATAATATCAGAAGAATACTTATGGAGATCTAATTTTTTTTAGTTTTATTGAGAAATAATTGACATGCATCGCTGTATAAGTTTAAGGCTACAGCGTAGTGGCTTGACTTACATGTATTGTGAAATGATTACAATTGGTTCAGCCAACAACCATCTTCTCACACAGGCAAAATGAAAAGAAAAACCAGAAGAAAAGAAAAAGGAAAAAACGATTATCCTTGTGTTGCAATCTCTTAGATTTACTCCAACAACCTTCCTATATATCATCCAGCACTGTTAGCTATCATCATCATGTTGTACATTACATCCCCATTTATTTGCCTTAGAACTGGAAGTTTGTACCTTTTGACTATCTTCCTCCAACTCCCCCTCTCCCACCCTCCACCTATGGTAACCACAAATCTGATCTGTTTTTCTATGAGTATGTTGTGTTTTTTTGTTCATTTTATTTTGTTCACTTGTTTGTTTTTAGATTTTACATATATCAGTAAAATCATACAGTATTTGTCTTTCTCTATATTTCACTGAGCAGAATACCTTCAAGTTCCATCCATACTGTCACAAATGGTAGGATTTCCTTAACTTAAGGCTGAATAATACACCATTGTGTAGATTTCACAACTTCTTTATCCTTCGGCCACCAGTGGACACTTAGGTTGTTTCCATGTCTTGGCTATTGCAAATAATGCTACTATGAGCATAGAGGTGCAGATGTCATAGTTAGCAGTTTCATTTCCTTTGGATATGTTGCCAGAAGTGGATTGGCTGGGTCATATGGTAGTTCTACTTTTAATTTTTTGAGTATCCTCTAGAGGCCTAATTTAATCTAAGTATGCTTGCTCTATAGAGTGGGAATGAGACAAATTCACTGGGATTTAAATCGTGGTTGGTCACTCACTGACTTTATGACCATGGCTAAGTTACTTAATTTCTATGGTCCTGCAGTTTCTCATCTTTTAAGTGAATAAGAGAATATCTGCTTCCTGGAGCTATTTGAAGGTTAAGATAAAAAAAAAATCCATGACTACAATTTTTGGATATAATGAGCATTTAAAATAGTGGTTTTGTATATAAAACCATTTTTATGAGGTAATAAGATTGTCACTTTTCTTGAGCTCTGTGCTGACAGCTCAGAACTTGGAGCCTGCTTTGGATTCTGTGTCTCCCTCTGTCTCTGCCCCTCTCCCACTTGCACTCTGTGTGTCTCTCCAAAATAAATAAACATTAAAAAAAAAGATTGTCTCTTTTCATGACAAAACATTGAAGAAGGCTTCTTTAAGGAAAATTATGTTTACTAGTCCATACACTAACAATTTCAGAAATATTTGTTCTTTGGAAATTCCAGTTCTAGAACCATTCTTAAATATAGAAGATTCTCTTCTTTCCAGAAACCTTAATTTTGCTGATTTATGATCAAAAACCTTAATTTCTGTCCTTTCAAACTAATTCCTTGGTCTCTGAGTACTTATACAGTTTATCGTCAGTACTTACACAGTTTCTGTCGAGATTTAGGAACTAAGATATATAGGACATACAAACAAAACAAAACAAAACAAAACAAAACCCACAACCCTTGAACAGAGTGTTGAAGACATCACAAAAGTAACCATTTCCAGGTCAGTTGTAGAGTCTCCATCCCTTCTGCTTTCAAAGAACCTTTAAAGCACACACTTTTTAGATTGTATTTAAAATCTTAGCATTTTCCCAGGCGACTAGCTGGCTCAGTCAGTTAAGCATCTGAGCTGAAGTTTGAGGCTTGAGTCCTATGTCAGGCTCCGTGCTGACAGTTCAGAGCCTGAAGCCTGCTTGCGATTCTGTGTCTCCCTCACTCTCTGCCCCTCCCCCACTCAGGCTCTGTCTCTCTCTCTCTCTCTCCATGTTAAAAATAAATAAACATTAATTTTTTTTTTAAAAAAAGCTTAGATGAGCTGGAAAAAAAGGCAGAAGTTCTATCAGTGTCTGTAGAATTGCTTTGTGATGTTTAAAACATGTATTACATCTGATCACCTGGCTCATCCATACAGACATTCAAACAAGTGCTCAGCAGTGAAAAAGGGCGGGGACTTTGGTTTGGATTGGCATCTTGGCCTTGTGATTTATTAGTTTGGTTAAGTTAACCTCTGTAATCATCATTTTTCTCACTTATAAAATAGGCATAGGGCATGCAATTCAAATGATTGTTAAGCAGTTTAAGTCAGGTTCCAAGATTTAACACATTTAGCTCTGTTCTTGGCACATAGAAAATGTTCAGTGTGTGGTAGCCATTATTGTAATGTGTGGATCCAAACCTCGACATGGTATTTATCAGTTCTCCAAAGAGCTACATTTTCCAAAATGTGTTCTGGGCAATACTAATCCTGGAATATAAAAAGTATGAGGTTAAGTAAATTTAAGAAAGTATTGAATTGAATTCTCCCTTCTGGAGATTTACCTTAGCCCATTAAAGGTTCTGAGAAGTATTGAAGTAAGGGGTTAATTTTGTTTAACTCATAATCTTCCAAAGATAATTGAACACAAACCCCTTTTACAAATAACTTATACTACTTTTCTTACAAAATCTGAGTTCTGCAGAACATGTTTTGAAAAATACTGTATATAATAAAAAAGTTTACTCCATAAAATGAAAATAATACTATGGGAATCATATCTGTGCCCATCTCTCATGCTATTTCATGTGGACTTTACTGCACTCTGGAAGGTGAACTAGCATCATTATGGCCCTTTCAAAATAAAGAAACAGGCCGATGTTTTGTGACTTTAGACAATAATGAAATAGCCACTAAGTGGTAGAGCCGAGATTTACAACCAGGTGTTCTAATATTTCAGACCAGAATTTTCCCTCCTACACTTGTTTTCCCCCTGAAAAATTGGTCAAATGTTTGCTGTGTGCTCTGAATATTTCCCATGTAGAAGGATTGAGGTTCTGATTTTTACAATAACTTTTAATTTTCCCACTGTGGGAATTTAACTTCCTATTCTCATCTGGGCTTCTGTCACATGTTTTATCTTTACTGGGCTACAGAGAGTGTATATGCAGATGAGCGCTGCTGTGAGGAGGGCATGCCTGAACCCCAAATACTTTTACATGATGCTCTCAGCCTCTCAAAATTCAAAAGGCAGGGCTGACTGGGTGGCTCAGTCAGTTAAGCATCTGGCTCTTGACTTCGGCTCAGGTCATGATCTCGCGGTTTGTGTGTTCGAGCCCCACATCGGGCTATACACTGACAGTGCAAAGCCTGCTTGGGATTCTGTCTCCCCCACTCTCTGTCCCTCCCCCACTCGTGTGCTCTGTTTTCCCTCTTTCAAATAAAAAGAAACTTCAAAAGACATTCATGCCTTTTGAGTAAAAAAGTTTTTTAAATCAATTTGAAATTTCCCCAACATGACAACATACACATAGAAGGACAATAGCAATGGCTCTATCATGGTATCTATACTCAGAGAGAGTCCCTACCTGATTTGCCTCAGATTTGGAGAAACCAAAATTGAAATTGGTGGGTAAAGAATCTCATAGAAGCTTCCCATGACAAACAACCATGGTTGCAATATTGTGGATGCGATCAGAGACAATTGAGAATCATTTCTTGGTCCAGGGTTGCTGGGATTTGGTCTGAAGCTTTAATAGCTATGTCAACAGCAAAATAGCTTTTGTAGTTTTGTGGCAGGTCCCTAGCACTCTCATTCAATACCTTTCACTCTGATGGTTATTAGTTGTGTGACTTTGAACTCTTTGAACCTAACTGTAAGCTGGAGAAGTTTATGCTACTTTTCAAGATTCTTAGATGAAATCTACAGGTAAATGTATGTAGCATAGACTCAACAAATGGTAGGCATTATTACTTTTTTTAAGTATAACCCATTGAGGTCATTTTTATGTTTCCCACTTAACACATAAAGGTAGGTAAAGCTCAGGAAGGTCAAAAATGTCCTTAAAGTCATGCAGCTATTAAGAGGTGTAGAGCACTTGTGATGAGCGCTGAGTGTGGTATGGAAGTGCTGAATCACGGATTATACACCTGAAACTAACATTACACTGTGTGTCAACAAACTAGAATTAAAATAAAAACTTTTTTTAAAAAAGTGGACATAAGGATTCAATTAGATCTTGTGATTCTAAGTAAATCCTACTTCACCATGCTGCCTTTCTTTCTTTATTTTCAAACCATAAGGGACTGGACTCAGTTGAAGTGTTTCTCAACGTTACTTCATATGTGACCTTTAAAAAAACTCAATGGTTCTACACTTCCTTATGAAATCTAGAGTCATCCATAAATTGGGCTTCTTACTTTATTCTGACCACTGTGACTCTACAGTATAACAAAACTCAGGGGTAGATTTTGGGAAAGAAGCCAGGTATTGATTAGTTCTTATGTGCTGACTGCTATGGGAGTTTCTGAGTTTCACACAAATGAAAGTACAAATTATTTTTGGAAATAGTTGTAAGAGCTTTTTACAGTTGATTTATCTATCAAATATTTCGGTCTCTCTTCCTCTCTCACACACAAATGCGCGCGCACACACACACACACATGCAGGTACACAACTGAAACACTTATGCAGACAGCTTTGCCGTCAGCTATGTACAGGAATCCTCACCCACTACAGGTGACAGAAATGAGAGTAAATATGAAGTTAATGGAGCAGCCTTTCCTTATGCACTCATAAATTGAGTTAAAATGTCCCCTTAAATATAAACTTTGTCATTTCCCTTCTATTGATTTTGTATAACTAGTTCAATATGACCAACAAAATAAATATTATGCCATGACTGTTACCATGTGGACTTATGGGAGGTAATGAGTGAATGAATTTATTTACAGTTTGAGGATTGCATGGGGTTTCTGCCATTTAAAGGCAAAATATTTACTCCTTCCTTTAATGAATACACGTAGCTTGTCTAGTATGTGTAAGCACTTTGATAGGTATGAGGGATAAAATAAAATAGTGACAAACTATATATGGTCTCTACTCTTAAAGATTTTATTATTTTGTTGGAGAGACAGACATTAATAACCACAAAAATAAGTGCCAGGAAGAAACATACAAAACGCCATGGAGAAGAGGAGAATTTGGTCAAGTTTGGAGAGTTAGAGATAACTTAAGTGAAGAAACGACCTTGAGTTAAGATGAGAATAATTCATAATTAGTGAGGTGAGGCACAGGAGGAAGAACATGGTGGTTAGGGCATGCTTGAAGTCTCTAAAGAACAAAAGGTGTAGAGTTTGCACAGAGAACCGAGGGAAGGTCATTGTAGCTGGAGTTAGAGTGAAAAGGTGACATTCGTGTACGATGAGAACCGGGAGAGTATAGAGAGATAAGACCTGAGAAGATTTTGTGAGTCATAATGAGAATTGGATGTAGGTGGGATGCATTGGGTTGATGCAATGAGTCAAAGTGGTTCGATCACGTCTTGTTTTGTTTCAAATGTGTAATCAATATATTAACCAGTTTGACTAGCTTTAATTAAATTGCTATCGTCATCATCATCATCATTATTATTATTAATTTCTGTACAGTCTGTCAGATTGGCTATGCAGTTAATTCTGTCATTTGTGGGTGTCAAAACCACTTGTTCTACTGATTTTCACCGTGGGACATAGCGATTACCTAGCAAATGGTCTGGTTAAAATACTGCAACTTTAGCAAATATGCATTTTTAAAATATGTTTTTCTCCATATCAGAAATAGACAAAACTCCAGTGAAATATAAATGTTCAAATTTGTCAATATGATTTTAAAGTTAAGTGCAAAGGGGCACCTGGGTGCCTCAGTCAGTCAAGTGTCCGACTTCAGCTCAGGTCACCATCTCAAGATTTGGTTTGTGAGTTTGAGCCCCACGTCAGGCTCTGTGTTGACAGCCCAGAGCCTAGAGCCTGATTCAGATTCTGTACCTCTCTCTCTCTCTCTGCCCCTCCCTTGCTTACTCTCTCTCTCTCAAAAATAAACATTAAATTTTTTTGTAATAAAAAATAAAGTCTAGTGTGAGCAGTCTAAAATTAAATATATGTCAGATTTTGCAAAAAAAAAGTTATAGCTACCATTTGTGATAATATTTTGGCTCATGAATCAGGACATTTTACATTTTATTTACTTATGCATGCCTAGTATAAACATTTATCTTAATTTAAGTTTGCTTTTCTCTTCTTTCCAACAGTCTCTTTGACTAGAATAATTTCTATAACAGTTATAGGGAACATCAGAAATAGTGCATCATCTGCGATTTGGCTTATTGAATATTCTCAGGGCTATGCAGGGGACAGTCCTAGGATTTGACAGTCCTACTAAATACAGTTAATACAGAAAGAAATACTATAAGAACATTTTAGAATAATATAAATAAATAATGTCTTAGAGCACATTTTCATTGAGAAGACATTTTAAAATATGCGATTTCATTTGGGTAGTTAACATCTCTGGATATATAGTAAGTGTCATTTCCATGTTACAGCCCAGGAAATTGAAGGTCAGAGACAAAGTTCTTTGCCGAAGAACATGCAATGGTTGGCTTATGGTGAAATCTCTCTTCTGTTCTGTATCTCATTTTGCTTCCACTACTCCACATATATAAATTAGAGCCTGCAATACTGAACTTGTAGAGGGGTACATTACATATTTAATTACACATGTAATTACGTATTTGGCAGATTAGAGACTTTTCTCCCCTAACTTTCTAATATCACAATCTGGGGCAGCAGAAAATATCTGAGGAATAGAACTCATCATTTCAAATTAACACCTTTTCCCTTGATACCTCTTTCTTGTGTTTTCAAATATCTCCATCATTTATGGCTGTTCTGAGCCTCAGATACTGATGGTTTTTTTTTCATAACCTGAAATTATAAATTTTCTCCAAACATCCTCTATTGTTTTTTCAGTCAGTATTAATGATGGGCCTACTCTACCTGTCACTGAAGATTTCAGCCTCAGTGTAATTTTGAGATCCCTTCTTACTTCTCTTTGGCATACCGAATCGATTAATCCAATCTTTTTTTTACACTGCGACATGCTGTTTCTCCGTCTTTCCTTTCTGAAATGCTAATCTAGAAACAGACACCAAGTTTGCATATATTTATCTTCACAGAATAGACTCAACCCTACTTCTCCCATTCTTGTCATCTCTAACAAACTCATTGCTAGGGTTTCTCTTGTAACGGCTACATTTTCACATCTTATTGAAAAGGTTAGATTGAAGTAATGGAAACGTAGACTCAGTTGCATTATGGCCTCATTTATACCCAGAACATCATCATAAAATGAGAAATGTTATGTTAGGGGGTTTTCTGGTTACCTGAAGTATATTCCTTTATGTACCAAGGTTTTTTGTTTCAGCTATAACCTAAATGTCCTCAAACCAGTGAAGCTAGAGATTTCTGAGTTTCACAGACTCCTCTATTCCCCATCTGTTTATGTCCTACCTCCCTTCTGTGGTTTTTATCCATTATTTCCAGGTATCTCCACAGGGATCTAATACAGTATCCCACTACCCCCATAGACGTTGTCTTCTTCCAGACCTCTATTGGAGAGTCCAGTTCTATCATGCCCCTGGAAGTGCTTCTTCACTTAGTATGTGGCCCCTGACCCTGTTCCACTTGGCTCCAAAATTTAAGCCAGATGGTCACACCCTGAAGCCATTGTTCCTGCAGCACAAGTGGGCTTTGTCTTCTTAACGCTCCTCTCTAAAGCCCCAGCCCCACCAGATGCTGCCACACCAGTAGGCTCTGGGGGTCCTGCTGGCCCTCCATGCTTCTCTTTTGAGTATTAAAATCTTTACTGCTACTGCCCAGGGGCTCATTGGTAGCTGCCCATGTATTCATCATGCAACAAGCCACAGGGGTTACAGAGTGGGGAGCCCTAAAACAACAATGTTTAGGGTGAGATTTGTTTTACGATTTAGTTGGAATAACTCCCTCAGTTTTTTTGTTGGTGTTGCTTGTTTGTTTTGTTTTTTGGGGTCTTAGATCCAGGTCATTGATTTAAACACTGTCATCACTGATCTGCTCAAAGTCCCTCTCAAATTTATTCATTTGTATATATACTCCTTTATCTCCATTACTCACTTCCATTCTCCGTTCTCGTCCTTGTTATTTTGAATGAATGTCATACTGTACCATATATTACAATGTATATTTTTATTTCACTTGTCACTATGCCCTCAAGTTAGCAATATGCACATCTAGTCTATTGCTTCTGACTAAAGTGCATGGTATCCCAGCACGTATAACCACAGCATTGGGCCCATTCGCTTGCAGATAATAGCCAGCTTCTCACCCCTCTAAGTAATGCTGCAATTTACAGGAAGGATCATGGCCCCTTCTGGTCCTATTAGTGAATTGGGAGAAGTGCTGGGCAGTAGAACACCCACTCATCTAATTATGAGCTTCCAGGTTGCCCTCCAGAGTAGCAACACCTGTCTACACTCCCATCACTGCTTGAGGAGTTCTATCCATACCTACACTATGCTAGCACTTGGAATTGTCTGGTAAAGTACTGATGTTTTCCAGTATTTCTGACTCTTTTCTTTCTGGGAATAAGGTAGTACATTACTTTCCCATCCCTCCAAGCTAGAGGTTGCAGTGTGACTCTCTTTGAGCTATGGAAAATGGACAGAAGTGACGTGAGAGTTGGTACCTCAATAATAAGCCAAGTAAAGCTTATTATGAAGTCAGTTTCTTGTACCTGGCTGCACCTTTCTTTGATTTGAGCTTTCTTACATGGCATCTTTTCTAAGTGAGTTGACATTGCAGGATTCTTCAAACATTCCCCAGATATATCCAAATATCCTTGACCTGGCTCAAGATGAGATCCCTGTTAGAAACATCCACAACATGCCCACATTTTGATTTATTTGTTTGTTTTTGCCTTTTCAGATAAACTTTATTGAGTATTTTCTAAATGGGAAAATGCATCATTTAGAACATCAGATACGACAATATATCATATTGGAGAGCAGTGTGACCTTATGCTAGATGAGCCGGAAGAGGATGCTGCTTGAGATCTTACTGCTGCTTTTCTACAGTTGTCCGTCTCTTTTATTCTCTCTCTTTGAAGATACTCTGCCACTTGTCAGTGGCTTTCTCTTTCAGGTGCTCCTCTCCCAGGCTGTGACCCCCAAGAAAGTGGGGATAATAGCTCTTTTTGTCACCTGTGCACACTTAACTCCATCTATTTCTCATACTATGCGCTTGATTCATTTTTTTTGTATTTGTTGTTTTAAATTTGTTGTTTGTATTTGTTGACAGGATTTGTAAAATGTAGGAAGTGAGATTCTTGTCACCAGGCCCGAAACAAGTGTAAATATTTTCTAAGGGAGGGACAGAGGGATCAGCTATGAATAAATTGCAGAAGCTTTAGTGTCAAAATTTAATAAGTCAATTTTGATTCATTAAGGATCTTTTGTGCTACTTTGTTTTTTTAAATTACTCATTATCAATCCTCTTTCAATGAGTTGAGTTCAAAGAGTCTTTGAAATAAGTGCCATTATTAAAGGGTTTTTATAAATTAATGCTTAGTAAGTCAAGAGACCAACACCTTTGAGGTATTTGGGATAAAAATCTTTTAATGACGACATCAGAATATATATATTTTTCTGCACCTATGAACATATCTATATATCATCTATAATAGTAAATGTCTAGATTCGATCATTCTTCCTCACATGTGCTATTGACTCTATAATAGTCTATTTCAAAAGCTTTTAATTTTTTTGAATGCCCCCTATTTAAATATTCACAGACAGATGTTTTAAAATATCCCAAATGCCTGACTTTTTAGTTGTGTAGATAAAATATACGATGTGTTGGTGTCTAGGGTCTACTTTGGGGGGGAAAAAGCATTAAACTTTCTTTTAGGAAAGAAAATTGTTTTTACATAGCACACAGCTGAATACATTTTAATGTATAAGCAAAAAATTATTTTAGATAATACTTATTTACCCAGTTGAGAACCACTATTAACTCCATATTCTTAGAATCATGAGTCATTATTTTAACAGTTGTTCTTTTCAAAGTATTATCAGTGTGTTTCTATCTGAAATGTTTTTTTAACAAGTTCAAGTCAGGCAAAAGGAGACCAGCCAAAGTATCAAGAGGGGCTATACAAAAATAGTAAGTTTTTGTTTTACGTGTAAAGATGCGTTTTACCTAACTTTAACTTCATGTAGGGTATATTCAGTGGAAGGTGAAGGTAGGAGAGTAATAGCCAAGAGCAACATGCTGGATTCACTCAGCCCTCAGAACCATATGTGGATCAGCTATGCACCCTCCTGAGCCCAGAGAATGGGGGAGAATTGGTCCCAAGGTGTCAATGACAGCCATGAAAGGTCTGCAGTACGGCTTTTAAGGTGAAAAGGGAGCTTTGCAGGCTCACAGCAATGGCCTGCTCTGACCTTTAAAGCAAAAACAAGGATTTTCTCTGGGTTTAGGAACTTAACCAAGGCCAGAGATGAGCCAAGATGAGAACTCATTTTCAGCCTCCCTCTCAGACTTTCTTTCTCCACAGCACATTGCCCCTGGGCCACATTTATGTAACTCTTTTCTTTCTGGCTTTATGGAATAATTTTACATTGCTGCTTCTTCAAACTCTGCAAGATAATCTTTTCTGGCCTATATTTGTTTACAATATATCATGTTCAGAGAGAAAGAAGCTTCATTCAGACAGAATTCTTTCAGGGGCACCATTTAACACAGCCCACACTAATATCCATAATAGAAATATCCATAGTCCATCCAGTCTGTTATATACTTACAATAATAACCAGAGGTGTCCATCAGCTTAAGGTTTTAGACAGGCAACAAAAGCGTTTGTTAAACAAAATTGACTCGTATACTCTAGTAAGAAGTGTATGCAGTTTACGATATGGAATACTCTAAAATACATGCCTGATTTTCTAAGACCTTTGTCTGTTCCCTCAGCAATAAGGAGAGGAAAGTAACATGTGACCAGAGGAGTGACAGGAATTTCCACTTAGTTCGAGATACTTTTCCCATGAGTGATCCCTCCTTTGTTCCAGCTTACATCCTCCTTGGGCTATCTTCTTGCTGATTCAGGGTATCTCTTTACTAAGCCTAATTCTTTTTTATGACCTCGTCTCAAAGTACCAACTTTAACCGCAAAATTTGCATGTTTTGATTTCTGCTGGAAGCTTTGTTTTCTTCTACTACATTCTACAAAATGTTGCAAAAACTGTGAGGCTTCAGATGTCTGTTTCTCTAAAAATTCCTAGTCTCAGTTTCCTTTGCTGGCTGCAATCTCTTTTAGGTTTATTATTTCTGATGAGAATGCTGTTTTAAATGTAATTTGTCTGGAAGAGTTCCCACCAAAAATGAATCTCCCCGTTGTGCAAAATATAGCCACTGTTATGTTTCTTTTGTATCCCTCTAGCAGCAGTAGCTCAGAAGTAGCTCCAAGGAACTGATGGTTTAATCATTCTTTATCCAATATCATATCAGTTACACTAATATAATTGTTTTTTTCTCTCAGAGAGCCTCCTAACATAATCCACATGCTTTCAGCAGCTGCTGTAAAGGCAATATCTATACAACATCATACATTTGATTAAAGAGGGGGGGAAATCATTATAAAACCAAAAATAATCAGCCTTATGTTTTGGAAGTATTTATGAGTTTATATGCCTCCCTGAGTGATTTAAGGTTAGATATAAAATAAAGGTGGTGATGTTTAATGTTCACTTTAAGATAATTGGGTTAAGTGAGTATAATACAGCCAAAAGGAGTCGATTCAACAGTCAGTTTTCAAGTGTATAATGTATGCAAGGAATCCTGGGAGTTACAACGGTGATCAAAACCTGGTTCTTTCTTCTAAAACTAGAAAGGATGAAAAGTTATGGATGTAAATAACTAACAATTATAAATGAAAGGGTCTAGCTATGGCCTAGCCTCTGCTTGGTGCTGCATTTGTACTCCCTTAGGCAGTTCGAATGGACTTAACAGAACTTACTTTGCACCATTTGACATGAGAGGTTGTGGCCAAAGGATCAGGAAGGAGCTGATGCAGCTTCTCATATTCTCTTAGATGGAGATGGAGGAGGATGGGGCGGAGTCAACAATGAGTGCCAACCAGAAAACAGCTAATGCTGTGTGATAGCAATGATGACAATTTATGAGTTCAAGTGCGAGTCTTCTGAAATTCCTCAGAGTGAACCAGGGGATTCTTTGAAGGGATCAGAACAGTCTGCTAGCTAGCAGGGGAGGGTGATATGATTCTTACTGCTACTAGTATGGTCCCTTTTGTATGGCCAAGATGGTAAAGTCTTGCAAGACCTGCCTTTGATAACTGGAAGATGAAAATAAGTTCCATGAGAAGCAGGCGCTCAGCCAGTCTTGTCTATAGTGCCATACCCAAAAGATCTAGGGATGTATTGGAAAATGTCAAATATTTCCAATTTGGTGTTGTGCTGGGTACATAAAAATTGCAGTGGGGGTAATATTAGAATGACCAGATGGAGACAGAGCATGGAGAGTGGTAGGTGTCATGGTCAAGAGTTGAGATGTATTTCGTAGTAACTGATAGCTGTTGAAGGTATTGACCTGGAAGGTGAGGGAAGAGGTCTGGGTTCCTTCGGTCCCTTCGGTCTGCCACTTCTTAGCACATATGCCTTGCTTCCCTCTCCATTAAGTGTAAATAAAGGCACAGAAGAAGGAATTGAATATTTCAGTCATGACATGCATATTACACTGAGTCATTCTTTTCTCAAGACAGAAGTATAAGCCCTGGAGGAACTAATGTCAATGGTCTTGCTTTGTCTCAGTGAACAGAATGTAATTTTAGAAAGAGGGTCCACCTTTCTCTCTTTAAAAATCTAAAAGGACTCAGATTCTCATGGTTTGCTAGGAGTGTGTCTGGAATTTGTTAAATGCTAGGATGCCTTAACCAATAAGATTGAGCTATTTGACTACTGGATTACTGTGATTAATTAACATCTGCAGAGAATAATTACAAGTCAGCCTCCATAGGTATGGGAGCTTCTGTTCTCAAAATGAGTTGTCTCAAAATTTTCCAAAAAGTAAAACAATAAGTACAACCATCATTCGTATTTCCATTTTGCACCAGTTGATGTTGTGGGCAAATCATATTTATATTAAATACCCTTATGGATAAAACAAAAGTGGATTTCATGTTCTAGATTTTCCTCTCTGCCAGTTTGTTTTGTTTTGCTCCTTTATTTGAAAACTGAATGTGTCCTAATGAAGTTACATTTATATGAAAGTACACCAAGTTTGTGTCAGAACAATCCACTGAAATGTGAAAGAAAATTAGGGCAAACTGATCATCACGTTATATTGGTCATGGTTCAGTGTCACAGGAAGAAAATGAGCTTGAGCGTTCTGCCTTCCAGTCTGAATTTCACCACTTATGCGCGGTGGGTATTTGAGAGAGTCGTTTAATTTATTTGGGCTGCAGAAGATCACCTGTAAAATTGAGACAAAAATATCTATTAACCAGATTTTCATGATGAATAAATAAATAGTGGAAAAATATTTTGCATATGGGCTTGCTTCCAGAGACTCTAGACAAATGTAGTTGTCATCTTATGCTCTTTCCGGTCTACATCAGATAGTTGTTTTCAATATTTAAAAAATGAATGCTACTGGAGTTTCTTTTTTCTTACCAACATTTATACAAGCTTTCCCCAAAACCACATACCATATACAGAAAACAGACCTTTCTATGCTTATTTCACAGTTCACTATACCATACATCCTTTGCTGCGATCGAACAAGACCACTTAATAATCACTATGCAGCTCGTTTACTTTTCTTCTATCTGAAATAGGTATTTACCTTCAATAAGTTAAGCCCCACAGCACCTGGCAGAGTACCTTCCTTTTTTTGTTGTTCATTGTCTATTATTTAAGTTATAATAAATGGAAATGTAATCCTAAATTATTCTCTGGGTTTCCTGACAGGCGATGGGGAAAATTTAATAATTTAGTTGTCCACTAAAGCATGTCCCTGATAGTCCATGATAAAGCACTATAAAGTCATTTGGAATGATAACATATTTTACTTTGATATCTATTATGAATTTATCTCACAGACCAGTATATAAAGTTTTTTACATGATAATTGGATATTAAGTAAAAACATAGCTCTCCAAAAGATTAAAAAATCTTCCTTAAAACTGGATATACACAGGGTGCCTGGGTGGCTCAGTCAATTAATTGTCCTACTCTGCATAGGTCATGATCTCACAGTGGGTGGGTTCCAGCCCTGCAATGGGCTCTGTGCTAACAGCTAGCTCAGAGCCTGGAGCCTGCCTCAGATTCTGTGTCTCCCTCTCTCTCTGCCCCTCCCCTGCTCAAACTTTCTCTCTCTCTCTCTCTTTCTCAAAAATTAACATTAAAAAGATTTAAAAGGGGGCATCTGGATGGCTCAGTTGGTTGAGCATACAACTTTGGTTCAAGTCATGATCTCATAGTCCATGAGTTTGAGCCCCATGTCAGGCTCTGTGCTGACAGCTCAGAGCCTGGGGCTTGGTTCGGATTCTGTGCCTCCCTCTCTCTCTGACCCTCCCCTGCTCATGCTGTCTCTCTCTCTTTCTCAGAAATAAATAAAACATTTTTAAAAAATGGACATGCACAAGCAAAAAAATTAATAAATAAAAGAATCCAGATACAGACCTTACACCCTTCACAAAAATTAATTTTAAGTGAATCACAGTCCTAAAAGTAAAATGCAAAACTATAAAGCTCCTAGAAGAAAACCTAGATGACACTGGACATGGTGATGATGCCTTAAATGTAATGCCTAAGACACAAGTTATGAAAGAAACAATTGATAAGCTGGACTTCATTAGAATTATAAAAAGAAAAACTTCTGCTCTGTAAAAGACAATATCAAGAGAGCGAGAAGACAAATCACAGAGTGAAAGAATATATTTCCAAAAGACACATTTGGTAAAATAATATATAAAGACTTATATATAAACATATATATATATTATATATTTATAAAGATTTCTTAAAACTCAATGAAAAGAAACACAAACAACCTAGTAAAAATAATAGGTCAAAGGGCTTAACAGACCCCTCACCAAAGAAGATATACCGATGGCAGATAAGCATACAGAAAGATTCTCTGCATCACATGTCACCAAGGAAATGCAAATTAAAACAAAGAGATACCACTACACACCTATGAGAATGGCCAAAAACCAGAACACTGACAACACTAAATGTTATGAAGGATGTGGAGCAACAGGAACCCTCCCTCATTGCCAATGGGAATGCAAAATGGTACAGCCACCTTGGAAGACGGTTTTGAGGTTTCTTATAAAACTAAGTGCCCCTTGTGCTTACCCAAGAAAGCTGAAAGCTTATGTTCATACAAAAACCTGCACATGGATGTTTACAGCAGCTTTATTCATAACTGTGCAAAACTGGAAGCAGCCAAGATGTCTTCTAATAGCTGGATGGAAAAGTAAACTGGTTTATTCTGGTTATTAAGCTATGATTTAGTATGACTTAACAAAGACTTATTATGTACACATTAAATGCATATTATTAAGTATAGGGAGCTAGTACACACACAAACACACACACACACGGTGTTTGAAGGATGCTACAGACAACAAGGAATCTTTGTTAAGATGAATTCCTCTTTTATTACACATATTCCAATTTTAACTTCAGGAAGATAGATGACATTATTCAGCAATGTCATGTCCCGATTATATTTCTCAACATAGGTGAGAGCCTGGAAAATATTTAAGGATGGCTGGTTAGCTTGTCTCTTTAAATCACCCCATGTCCAAGTAAATTTTGACAAGACCTGGTAATTTGCAGTCAATTTGTGATATACCTTTCTGACAAGTACCCAAAGCACAGTTACCTGTATCGAGGATGAAAGAGCACTGTAGGCATCCTACAGACCAGATGTGCAGATGACAGAGTTTATAAAATCTCCTGGAATGTTTGGGGCCTGTTTTGCATTCTCACTCAGATAAAAAAGCCATATAATTTCCAGAAAGCATAATGGTGGGATGCAGGAGGGTAAGTATGTGTCTGTGTGGAGCCAGGGTAGGGGATGTAAGGCAGAAGCAGGAAAGGGGGAGTATTTTGGGCCCTTTAAGTCTGTTCAAATATGTGTATAAAATACTCATTAGATACCAGGAGCTCTGTGTTTCAAAATATGGAAGAAAAAATTATATTCGGAAAATTTTGTTATCATATGGCTTGAAAGAATACATTAGCAACTTATTGTTTTGACAAGAAGAGTACCACAGAGTGATCCTGAAGTAATAGAATAGCTGCTTTAAAAGAAAACTCCTTTATTTGCAATAGGTAAGTGCACTGAATTGGGCTAAATACTTTAGCAAGAATAAAAGACCTGTGACTCGCAGATTCTCATTTCTTTTGTCCTTTTCCAGTGAGAAATGTTAGATCGCGTACTTTAAATTTAGTGAAACTCTTGAACACACAAATTTTCCTTTGCTCCCTTCCTCCTTTCTTTTCCCCGGATCATTCTTCCTTCCTTTCCTGCATTGGGCCTCATGCATGGCAGGCAGCCCATTTATGAACAAAAGTAGGCATGATCCTCTACTCTCATTATCATTTACCTTTTTTTTAGTACTTATCCATTTGCATTATTATGAAATGGTTTGTCCTAGCCTACTAGCTCCGGGAAGGATAAGAGAGCAAGTGTAGGTAACCCTTTTATGACAACAAAGTCAATAGGGGAGGGCTGAGCCCTTTCCACCACCATCCCTTCTATTCCGAACAGTTACTTCTAGACATCCAGAGCACCACAGGGCTCATTAATGCCTTTTGCTACTCCAGTGTCTGAGCCTCCCACATCCTATGGCCGTCTCTTAGGCTAACCTCCAACTCCTGAGAGAACCAGCAGACTTAACATGTAAACTTCCCTGGGAATATTATTTTATTTCTTATTGCAGTGAAACATAAGTTTCCTAACAAAGGGGGAAAGTTACCACCTAGGGCTAAAACAGGCAGAATTCTAATTGTGCATCCCGATGGTTCACCACCTCTGCCCATCCTCTCCACAAAACATTCCAGGCTCATATCTTCTATCTCTTCTGGGCCTGAAATATGTATAATATAGTTGTTCCTGATTCTTGTTCTGAAACCCTAAAGCCTTTCTATGAATGGGTGATCTGTGCCATCACCTCAACATTTCTAGGACCTACAACTGCTATCTATGCAAGATCACCTGTACATTCTTTCTTCAGAGTCAAATTCCATACATCTCCCCTGTTTAAAGGCATCTTAAAGGTTTAAAAAATAACTAAAATCTCACACAGTCTTAAGAGTGAAGCTACACTGGGTGTTATATGGAAACCAACTTGACAATAAACAATTTGTAAAAAAAACATGCAAAAAAATAAAAAAATAAAAAGCTTAAAAAAAACAGTGAAGCTAATGGGAGGTAGAAATAGAAGCTAGTGCACCTCAATCAAGGACTTTATAGCTAATGAAGTGGAAATACTTTTTAATGCCTGAACTCATAACACTGGAATTATTTTCAGGTGGAAACTTGGTTTGTTTGGAAAATACTTTTAAAGGTGCTAGAGAAAAAAAATATTTGTTTCCAGTAAGCATGTGGACTACTCAAAACAATCCTCCCATTGAAGAAACACCAGAAAACCTAGAAAAATGAACAAAATATCCTGAATGAAGGTTCAGAAGAACTAAACAATTATTGAACATCCAGTTTGAAATTGAGGGAATTTAGAGATCTATTGAGGGAATTTAGTTAGAAATACCAGTTAGATTGGTTTTAGTACTTATCCTTCATGGGTAGTTGCTGATCCTGAAAAAGTTGTTCAAAGTCTGGGAAGCTGAGTGGTATTATTGAGTGTCTCATGAGGGTAAGGACAAAAATTGGGGTACAGCATCCAAGAGGGTGGTAAAGCACCAGTAAACATACGTGCTCCATGAAGGTCGACAAAGACATCATTGGTCCCTTGCAGAGATGAACACCCCACTTTGAATCACTTCAGTCTCTGAAGTCATTTTAAAGAGATTGTAGATTTCTAGAGTCAAACATCTGGCAGAAAGAAAAGCCAGATCTCTTTCTGGAGAAAATTATCTTTGGCTTCTGATTAGTTTTTTATACACAAGTCCAGATCTCAAAGCAATTTGACCAAACACGAAGGAATTGAAGAGCATGTGCCAGAATGAACAGAAGAGAGCTTCAAACTTATATAGTTGTCAGATGCAGATTTTAAATGAAAATTGCTTAAAATATTCAAGGAGATAAATAAGATTAGTGAGAATTTAAGAAGAGAACTGGAAGCTAAAGAAAAGATGCTTAAAACTGACATTATGGAAATTTTAAAATACAGTAAATAAAATGAACTATAGAGATGGGTTTAGCAGTTTATTAGATCAACATGAAAAGGGATTTAATAAGCTGAAAGAAAAGTAAAAGAAAATATCCAGAATGAATTTGAAAAAAGGGGGGAAAGGAGACAAATATATAATCTAGAAGGCAAAAACAGAACCACATCTATGCAGTCGCCTGGTTTATGACAAAAGTTACAATGCAGTGCAGTGGAAAGTTCGATCTTTCCGGTAAATGTACTAATCCCCACTACACGTGACTCAATTCTAGATGGAAAATAAAAGTAAGATTCAAAGGCAAAAGAAAACATTTTAAAATGTATTCAAAAAATAAGGACTATTATAAACTTCTGGGGTCATAAATTTCTTAAATTGTAAAACAATAACTCTAAATATAAGGAAAAATTGTTAAATTGGGCTACAGTGAAACTAAAAATCTTTTTGTCAAAAGAAATCCTTAAAAGTGGGGGGTAGGAGGGAGTTAGGCACCTGGGTAGCTCAGTTGGTTAAAGCTCAGGTCATGATCTTGGAGTCTGTGACTTCAAGCCCCATGTCAAACCCCATGTTGAGGCCTGTGTTGCCTGTGTTGGGCTCTGTGCTGATGGTACGGAGCCTGCTTGGGATTCTCCCTTTCTCCCTCTCTCTCTGTCCCTCCTCTGCTCTCTATCTGTCTCTCTCTCCAAATAAATAAATAAACTCAATTTTTTAAAAGAACGGAAAAACAAAGAAAGCCACAAAATTGTAGAAAATACTTTCAAAACATATAGTTAACAAATGACTCACATTCTGAATGTATAAAGGATTTTTACAAATGAATTAAAAAGGTAATTGAATAGAATAGAAAGCCATTGCAGTGCTTGACACTTCACAATAAAGAAAAATAAATGAATAATAAGCAAATGAAAATTTGATTAATTGTATTCATTTTTAAGGAAATGCAAATTAAAACCAAAATGAAATGCCACTTTACATTCACCAGAATGGCTAAGATGAAAGAAACATACAATACTGAATTTCGGCAAATATGAGGAGCAATTGGAAATTTCATGCACTGTGAGAATGCAAATTAGAATAGACACTTTGGAAAATAGTTTTGATGTATGTACTTAACAGTGCACTTATGCATAGCCTATGATTTAGTATTCTACTCCTAGGTATCTATTCAACAGAAATACATTATATCTATCATCTATCTATCTATCTATCTATCTACCCAAAGACATGTATAAAGATATGTATAAATGTAATATCACTATTCTTGGGGCACCTGGGTGGCTCAGTTGGTTAAGCATCAGACTTCTGCTCAAGTTCATGATCTCAAGGTTCGTGAGTTAGAGCCCTGTGTCAGGCTTTATGCTGTCAGCTCGGAGCCTGGAGCTTGCTTCAAAATCTCTCTCTCTCCACCACTCCCGTGTTTGCTCTCTGTGTGTCTCTATCTTTCTTTCAAAAATAAGTAATCACTAAAAAAATTAAATATATAATATCACGATTCCTAACAGCCAAAAATTAAAAAAATTGAGAGACAATCCAAATGTTCACAAATAGTAATTTGTCTAAATAAATTCTGGTGTCTTCATTTAACAGTATACAGTCCTTGAATGAGAATGAACAAACTGTAACTACAAATGACGGCATGGATAAATCTCACGAATAGATCTAGGGGAGAGGCGCCAGGAACAAAAGAATATATACTGTATCATTCCAGTCATATAAACCTTAAGAACAGACAAAAACTGTTTTGGAGGTCATGACAGTGCCAGGAATGGAACTTGATAGCACTTTCTGAAGTGCTGGTTACGTTCTACTTCTTGACCTGCTGGCATGTTTTATGAATGTGTTGAGTTTGTAACCATCCATCGGGTGTGCACCTGTGAATTGTGTTCTTTTCTGTATGATATACTTCAATGTTTACCCAATGGGAGTTACTATTTGAAACAGCATCAAAGTATATCAAATAACTAACCTTAACTTTAACAAAAGCACACAAGTGCTTTACACTGAAAACTACAAAATAACATTGATAGGAACTGAAGAACAAAAATAAATGGGAGGGAATACTATGTTCATGACTTGGATGATCCAGTATTGTAAAGATAACTTTTTTACTCAAGTTGATAGTAAAATTCAATGTAACTGCAGGTAAAATTCCCACAGATTTTTATGTGAAACAGCACACACATATTCTAAATTTATAAGTAAAGGAAAATAGCCAATGCTCTTTTAAATTATAAAAAGGACGAAGGACTTATGTTAACAACTATTAAGACTGTCAAAAGATAGTCTTGAAATTTTTAAGAGTTTATTTGAGCAAAATCAGTTTAAATAAGGTAATATACAATCTGGCAAATAGAAAAGAGCTCTGAGGAACTGTACAAAATAAGAAATTTTCACAGGCAGAGAAAGAACAAGGAAGTTAACACTCAACAAAAAATCAGCTTGATTGTTCTGAGGTTACTTTCCTTTAGGGGTGGGAGGGGTCTGTCAGGCTAACTAGCGCTGATCAGGTGATTCCTGATGTACTGGTTTAAGATTCCATTTCTGGAAGAGCTGAAACTATAATTAAGTCCCAGTTTGGCGGGGGCCGTGCCATAAGTAACTCCACTTTGGATTTGTTGTTTTTAAGATTTATAAAAGCTTTAGTAAATCAGTGTGATATTGGTGCAAAAATATGTAAATTGACCGAAGGGGAGGGGGAATCTCAAAACAAAACAGGACCACACATATATGGACATTCGATTTGCTACAAGGCTGACATCGCATATCTTATTTCGGTAAATGTTTCTGGAGCACTTAGGTATCTTTATTTTTAAAAATTAGTGTAGCATTCACAAAACTTAATCTCAGGTATTTTTAGGTTTCTAAATTTGAAAATAATTATGCTTCCAGAAAAAGATATGACACTATTTAAAATGCCTTGAAGGGAAATTTTCTTAAATAAGGTACTGTGATACTGTGATTTATAATAAGAAATATATATTTGGTCTTCCTCCAGTTCCTGGCACAGAGCTCCCCAAACCCTTGTAATTTCCTAAGTGATTAGAGCAATAGGGGTATCTTTTGTTATAATGCTTGGTTTTGTCCTTAGTTCTTGAAGTAGCTTCAGAGAGATAAAAGTGAAAGGAGCATCTTTTGTTATTCATAACAAGCCCCTTTCAACCACACCTGAGTTTAGGTTAATGAG